>NC_057800.1:684558283-684858283 GCF_018294505.1 Triticum aestivum | reverse complement strand
ATCAAAGAACATGGTCCAGTGCTCCGAGTGAACTTGAGTCGGCAGTTGTTGTTCAATCCACTCGGCGAGGAAATCTGCTATTGCCTAGGACTTAATAGCTTTCTTTGCCTCAAACTTGATATCTAAGGGAAGAAGTTCAATCGCCCACTTTGCCACTCTACCAGTTGCATCTCTATTGTTCAAAATCTTTGATAATGGGGCGTCGCTGACGACTGTAATGGAGTGATCAGAGAAGTAATGTGCAACATTCTTCGTGGTCATATAAATCCCATAAACAAGCTTCTTATAATGTGGATATCTTTGCTTTGATGGAGTCAAATCTTCAGAGACATAGTATACTGGGCACTGAACTTTGTAAGCTTTTCCTTCTTCTTCCCGCTCGACCGTAAGTACTGTACTGACGACTTGTCCAGTGGCTATAATGTAAAGTAGTAAAGGCCCTTTGCTAATTGGAGCAGCAAGCACCGGCTGGGTGGAAAGCAGGGCTTTAAGCTCTGTGAATGCTGCATCAGCTTCAGGAGTCCACTCGAACTTATCTGACTTCTTCATCGGTCGGTAAAGGGGCAGTGCCTTTTCACCGAGGCGAGAAATGAATCGAATTAGGGCAGCCAAGCAACCATTAAGCTTCTGGACATCGTGCACACGCACAGGACATTTCATATGGAGTATGGCACCCACTTTCTCTGGGTTGGCGTCGATCCCTCGTTCAGAAACAAGAAAACCGAGTAATTTTCCGCCTAGAACTCCAAACGTGCACTTTGATCGATTAAGCTTGATATCATACCTTCTGAGGTTGGCAAAGGTTTTAGCAAGGTCAGCCAGTAGGTTGGAACCTTTACGTGACTTGACCATAATGTCATCCATGTATGCTTCCACATTCCGACTGATCTGAGTGAGCAAGCACTTCTGAATCATCTGCATGAATGTGGCTCCAGCGTTCTTCAAACCGAATGGCATAGTGACATAACAGAAGCACCCAAATGGGGTGATGAAAGTTGTTTTTATCTCGTCGGGTCCATACAGACGGATCTGGTGGTACCCGGAATAAGCGTCCAAAAAGGACAAACACTCGCACCCCACAATTGAGTCGACTATTTGGTCGATGTGAGGGAGAGGAAAGTGATCTTTCGGGTAGGCCCGATTGATATGTTTGAAGTCGATGCACATGCAAAGTGAGTCGTCCTTCTTTGGTACCATGACAACATTAGCTAACCACTCGGAGTAGTAAATTTCACGGATAAACTCAGCTGCCAGGAGCCGAGCCACCTCTTCACCGATTGCCTTCCTCTTCTGTACGGCGGACCGTCGAAGATGTTCTTTGACCGGTTTCACTTTTGGGTCGACTCGCAAACGATGCTCAGCCAGTCCCCTAGGAACACCTGGCATGTCCGAAGGTTTCCATGCAAAGATGTCCCAGTTCTCACGGAGGAACTGGATGAGCGCTTCTTCCTATTTGGAGTCGAGTGTTGTTGAAATGTGAGTCGGAGCAGCATTGGGATCCGTCGGGTGAATGTGAATCGACTTTGTTTCGCCAGACGACTGGAATGCTGAATCCGTGGCAGGCTTCTTGGCTCACAACAAATCACTTGGATCTGCATTTTTTTGATATTCTTGCAATTCCACTACGGCCATCTGTGCATCAGCGGTCTTTGAGCCCTTCTGGAAGCACTCTTCCGCCTTCTTCCGACTACCAGTGATAGTGATCACCCCTTTGGGACCAGGCATCTTCAATTTGAGGTACACGTAACATGGTCGAGCCATAAAACGTGCATAAGCTGGCCTGCCCAGAATAGCATGATAGGCACTCGAGAAATCCACAACTTCAAACGTCAACTTTTCTTTGCGGTAATTTTTGGAGTCACCGAACACCACATCGAGAGCGATCTGACCGAGTGATGCAGCCTTCTTGCCGGGAATGACTCCATGGAAACTCATATTGCTTTCACTAAGTCTGTACATCGGAATGTCCATTCCTTTCAATGTCTCTGCATATAGTATATTCAGGCCACTGCCACCATCCATCAGAACCTTAGTCAGTCGGGTGCCTTTGACTACTGGGTCGATCACCAACGCTTGCCTCCCAGGGGTGGCTATTTGCGCTGGGTGATCGGACTGGTCGAATGTAATGGCAGTCTGGGACCACTTCAAATAATTGGGTGTCACCGGAGCGACCATGTTCACTTCTCTGTTGATGACTTTCAATCGACTTTTACTCTCAACGTCAGCGAAAATCAACAGAGTGGAATTCACGTGGGGATAACCATCATCATCCTCTTCCTCGTCCTCAACCTTGTCTGCTTCTTTCTCCTTTTCCTTGGGTTGTTTCTCTCGGAATTGCTGGATTAGGAGTCGACACTGTCGAGTGGTATGCTTCGGGTAAATGAAATTACCCTCTTCATCTTTTTTGGTGTGAATGTGGCATGGTAAATCTAGCACATGATTTCCATCTTGATCTTTTACTTTCTTGGGGTTCCACGGCCCTTTGGGCTTCCCCTTGAACTTTCCTTGAGTCACGGCTAAGGCTTCACCAGGAGCGGCTGGCTCGGCTTTGCGCTTCTGCTTCCGACTGGAGTTTCCTCCTCCGGTTTCGTGGGCGACTGTTTTGTGCTTGCCACTCCGGAGTCGGTCTTCTTCTTCACCGTTGGCGTACTTGGTGGCAATTTCCATCATCCGAGTCAGAGTCATATCTCCTGTCCAACCGAATTTCAGATTCAACTCCCGATATTTGATGCCTTCTTTAAAGGCACAAATTGCCTGATGATCAGACACATTCTCCACCGTGTGGTGCAATGTGATCCATCTCTGGATGTAATCTCTCAAAGTTTCATTCAGTTTCTGAATGCAACATTGTAATTCTGTCAGCCCTGCCGGCCGTTTGCAAGTACCTTCAAATGTTCTGACAAATACTCGGGCAAGATCTTCCCAAGTATAAATGCTACCAGGTGCTAACTGATTCAGCCATGCTCTGGCTGAGCCCTCCAACATCAAAGGAAGGTGTTTCATGGCCACCTCATCATTGCCACCACTGATCTAAACAACCACTCGGTAATCTTCAAGCCAAGTATCAGGCTTGGACTCTCCAGTGAACTTACTGACTCCAGTCGCCAACCTGAAGTTGGGAGGAATCACCGCAGCCCTGATGGCTCTGTTGAAGCACTCTGGACCTGAGACATGCACTCTGCTGCTGGTTGTAAAATCTCTGTTGGGACCTTCTCTGTGAGCTGTGTTTCTATCGACCAGACCCTGAACGAGAATAGATCTCGCGTCAAAGCCCAGTTCCCTGGGGTCGACTGGAATCCTTTGCCCACCACTGCGAGGGCGTCTGTCATCCTGTTGCTGAGGCACGTACGATCCACTCCTTGGGGGAGGCGTGGGCACTCGACGATGATCGTCGTGATCGAGTCGATGATCATACTGCTCGCGGCTTCTATACTGATCTCGTCGATCTCCACGTCCCTCACGCTTCAAGGGCGATCTTGGGATGTGAGCCGACTGGACTGTGTCTGCAACCACGGATCTGCTGTGAATCCTATTCCGCGACTGAGATACTATTGTGTTCTGCTCACCCGCGGCTCGGAGCAAGGCCCGGATCTGCACCAAACCCCGACCAGCTTCTGACTGGGAAGGTTGAATTGACTCTGCTATTCGGGCCGCAGCTGCGAGATTATAGATTGGAGTTCGGTATACCTGAGTCGGAGGTGGAAAAAGTTGACGTCGACTAGATTCGGGAGCACACTGCCGAGCACGCTCGTCGAGTGCGCGCTGGAGGTTCTCCAGTCGAGTGTGCTCAGCCAAGTTGGCCAGGCGCGCCTCCTCCAAGGCCTGGGCCTCAGGGGTTTCTCCAACGATAGGAGTGTGAAGTGCATCCATGTTTCGGCAGCGAAGTTCTTCTCTCCGCTGCGAAGAGAGGGGTTTGGGGCAGTACTCTTCATGAACACGCGACGGATCGCCGCCCCCATCGCCTCCATCTTCACGGGTGAAGCCAGGAGGACTGCGTGGTCCATTGACCATCAAAACTTCCGCCGCTGGGTCGCTGTTGTCGCACTCGGATGCAGTCTCTATGGAGCCAGTCGACAGATCGAACAGGCCGTAGAGAGTTTCGTCGGGCTCGATTGCCGCGACCTGGGGGGTGGCCGACTAGCGAGCCACCGCATGCCTCACCCATCGCTGAAGCCTCGATCGACCGGAACGTTTGCTCCGGCGGGCTGCAGGGAGGGGGGAGGCTACAGGAGCCGACCGATACTGGGTCGACGGCTGCCATAGGAGGACGCCGCGGACGCACGCGCGAAAGTGCGTTGCCCCGCGGACGGGGAGTGCGTCGACGTCGAGTGGAGCCTCCTGAAGCCAAGCGGAGTCGTCGGCGACAAATACGAGCGCGCCGAGACGGATCTCGCGGCCCTCAGCCAAACCTCCGCCTGAAACCATGATGAAGGGGATCAGAAAAATTGCAACTTCTCCAACAAGCCGCTAAGACACCTACCCCACGGTGGGCGCCAACTATCGTGGTTCTAAGTCTGACAGTAGAATGGTGGTAGGAATGTAGAGGCAAGATCTTAGCTATGGAGGAGTTGTACTCAGGAGTTTTACGAGTTCAGGCCCTTCTCGGAGGAAGTAACAGCCCTACGTCTCGGAGCCCGGAGGCGGTCGACTGGATTATATGCGTGTGTGTTATAGAAAGTGCAAACCTCTGTCCCTGAGGAGGGGGGTGGCTTATATAGAGTTCGCCAGCCCCTCGTGCCCTCGGTTACAAAGGGTTTAAGGTACATAAAGATGGAGACGTTACTGGTAACGCCTGCAATAAAGATACATAATGACCATTAAAGCTATGACTTAATTCCCGACCGTTGCAGAGTGGAGAGGCTCTAGATCTTCTGATAGTCGAGTGATTATCTATACGGTCGAGTGTCTTCAGGATTGTCGAGTGGAACATAACTTCATGGTCAAGTGGATGACGATTTTTCTTCGAATGCTCCTGGTACCTTTAGGGATGTCCTTGGGGAGGGTATCTTGAACAGATCCATGACCCTACCCTAGGTACATAGCTTCATCACCAAGCTCAACAAAATTGATAGCAACTACTCCTACAAGTGCCTAGAGCCTATATCATGCATCAAAACTACTTGGAACCACATAAATTTGACATGCAAGATCAAGAACATGGTCACCTAGGTAGCATAAATTTGCAATGAATAAAGCACTAGAACAAAAACTAATTCGACCAATGGAGGAGTCACATACCAAGGAACAACCCCCACAAGCAGTTTGTGAGAGGTGCTTTGAGCAAGGAGATCGAAAATGGCAGCAAAATGAGCTTGGGCTCGGGTTTGAACTGGATAATCGTGTTTGTGGGAGGAAGGAGTGTGTGGGTGCAGGAATAAGTGGAGGAGGGCCACTGTGGGCCCACGAGGCACGGGGGCGCCCAGGGGGGTAGGGCGCGCCCTCCACCCTTGTGGCCAGGTGGATGCCCCCCGTGTTGTGTTCTCAGTGCCAAATATTATCAAATATTTCAGAAAAAAAATCATATTTAAATTTCAGGGCATTTGGAGAACTTTTATTTTGGGTATTTTTATATTGCACGGATAAATCGGATAACAGACAGAAAATACTTATTTTTATTTTATTTAATAAATAACAGAAAGTAAAAGGAGGGTACAGAGAGTTGTGTTTTCTAAATTCATCCATCTCATGATCATCAAAAGGAATCCATTAACAAGGTTGATCAAGTCTTGTTAACAAACTCATTCTGAATAACATGGAACCGGAGAATCTTCGAATAACACTAGGTTACCTCAACGGGGATATGCACATCCCCAACAATAAGAATATCATATTTCTTCTTGACAGTAGGAAGAGGAAATTCAAAACCTCCAAAAATAATCGATGGAATTTTTCCAATAGAATTGATATTGTGGACTTGAGGTTGTTTCCTCGGAAAGTGTACCGTATGCTCATTACCATTAACATGAAAAGTGACATTGCCTTTGTTGCAATCAATAATAGCCCCTGCAGTATTCAAAAGGGGTCTTCCAAGAAAAATAGATATACTATCGTCCTCGGGAATATCAAGAATAACAATGTCCGTTAAAATACTAACGTTTGCAACCACAACAGGCACATCCTCACAAATACCGACAGGTATAGTACTTGATTTATCAGCCATTTGCAAAGATATTTCAGTAGGTGTCAACTTATTCAAATCAAGTCTATGATATAAAGAGAGAGAGGCATAACACTAACACCGGCTCCAAGATCACATAAAGCAGTTTTAACATAGTTTCTTTTAATGGAGCATGGTATAGTGGGTACTCCTGGATCCCCAAGTTTCTTTGGTATTCCACCCTTAAAAGTATAATCAGCAAGCATGGTGAAAATTTCATCTTCCGGTATCTTTCTTTTATTAGTAAAAATTTCTTTCATGTACTTAGCATAAGGATTCATTTTAAGCATATCAGTTAATCTCATACGCAAAAAGATAGGTCTAATCATTTTAGCAAAGCGCTCAAAATCCTCATCATCCTTTTTCTTGGATGGTTTGGGAGGAAAAGGCATGGGTTTTTGAACCCATGGTTCTCTTTCTTTACCGTGTTTCCTAGCAACAAAGTCTCTCTTATCATAACGTTGATTCTTTGATTGTGGGTTATCAAGATCAACAGTGGGTTCTATTTCTATATCATTATCATTGATAGGTTGAGCATCAACATGAACATTATCACTAGTTTCAGGTTCATTACCAGATTGTGTTTCAGCATCAGAAATAGAAATATCATTTGGATTCTTAGGTGTTTCAGTAATAGGTTCACTAGAAGCATGCAAAGTCCTATCATTCTTCTTTTTCTTCCTTTTAGAAGGACTAGGTGCATCTATATTATTTCTCTGAGAATCTTGCTCAATTCTCTTAGGATGGCGTTCAGGATACAAAGGTTCCTGAGTCATTTTACCACCTCTAGTCATAACTCTAACAGCATTATCATTATTCTTACTATTCAGTTCATTGAGCAAATCATTTTGAGCTTTAAGTACTTGTTCTACTTGAGTGGTAACCATAGAAGCATGTTTACTAATAAGTTTAAGTTCACCCTTAACATTAGCCATATAATCACCCAAGTGTTCAAGCATACCAGCACTGCATTTTAATTCTCTACCAAAATAAGCATTGAAGTCTTCTTGCTTAACCATAAATTTATCAAACTCATCTAAGCATGGGCTAGCAAAATTTGTAAACGGGATTTCAGCTTTATCATATCTATAGAGAGAATTTACCTTTACTACCTGTGTCGGGTTATTAAGACCATGTGTTTCTTCAATAGGAGATGGATTAAAATTATGCATTTCTTCGACAGGCGGTAAATTAAGGCCATGTATTTCTTTAATAAAAGGTAAATTCTTAACATCTCCAGCTTTAATACCCTTCTCTTTCATGGATTTCTTTACCTGTTGCATATCTTCAGGACTGAGAAATAGAACACCTCTCTTCTTTGGAGTTGGTTTAGGAATAGGCTCAGGAGTTGGCTCAGGAAGTGTCCAATTAGTTTCATTAGTCAACATATTATTCAATAGAATTTCAGCTTCATCCGGTGTTCTTTCCCTGAAAACAAAACCAACACAACTATCCAGGTAATCTCTGGAAGCATCGGTTAGTCCATTATAAAACATATCAAGTATTTCATTTTTCTTAAGAGGGTGATCAGGAAAAGCATTAAGTAATTGGAGAAGCCCCCCCAAGCTTGTGGGAGACTCTCTTCTTCAATTTGCACAAAATTACATATATCCCTTAAAGCAGTTTGTTTCTTATGAGCAGGGAAATATTTAGCAGAGAAGTAATAAATCATATCCTGGGGACTACGCACACAACCAGGATCAAGAGAATTAAACCATAGCAGAGAAGTGCAGAGCTAGATGGCAGTTCCTTACCTCCCCTCGTAGTTGAGGGATAAATCTTGGTTTTTGGATCTCTCAAGTTCTTCATAATGATAAGCAGATATAAATCCCAAGTGACTCAAAGAATAGAGGAATGCTCCCCGGCAACGGTGCCAGAAAATAGTCTTGATAACCCACAAGTATAGGGGATCGCAATAGTTTTTGAGGGTAGAGTATTCAACCCAAATTTATTGATTCGACGCAAGGGGAGCCAAAGAATATTCTCAAGTATTAGCAGCTGAGTTGGCAATTGAACCACACCTGGAAACTTAATATCTGCAGCAAAGTATTTAGTAGCAAAGTAATATGATAGTAGTGGTAACGGTAGCAAAAGTAATGGTAGCAAAAGTAATGTTTTTGGTATTTTGTAGTGATTGTAACAATAGCAACGGAAAAGTAAATAAGCGAAGAGCAATATATGGAAAGCTCGTAGGTAATGGATCGGTGATAGAGAATTATGGCGGATGTGGTTCATCGTGTAACAGTCATAACCTAGGGTGACACGGAACTAGCTCCAGTTCATCAATGTAATGTAGGCATGTATTCCGAATATAGTCATACGTGCTTATGGAAAAGAACTTGCATGACATATTTTGTCCTACCCTCCTGTGGCAGCGGGGTCCTAGCGGAAACTAAGGGATATTAAGGCCTCCTTTTAATAGAGTACCGGACCAAAGCATTAACACATAGTGAATACATGAACTCCTCAAACTACGGTCATCACCGGGAGTGGTCCCGATTATTGTCACTTCGGGGTTGCCGGATCATAACACATAGTAGGTGACTATAGACTTGCAAGATAGGATCAAGAACTCACATATATTCATGAAAACATAATAGGTTCATATCTGAAATCATGGCACTCGGGCCCTAGTGACAAGCATTAAGCATAGCAAAGTCATAGCAACATCAATCTCAGAACATAGTGGATACTAGGGATCAAACCCTAACAAAACTAACTCGATTACATGATAAATATCATCCAACCCATCACCGTCCAGCAAGCCTACGATGGAATTACTCACGCACGGTGGTGAGCATCATGAAATTGGTGATGGAGGATGGTTGATGATGACGATGGTGACAGATTCCCCTCTCCGGAGCCCCGAACGGACTCCAGATCAGCCCTCCCGAGAGGTTTTAGGGCTTGGCGGCGGCTTCGTATCGTAAAATGCGATGAATCCTTCTTCTTTATTTTTTTCTCCCCGAAAGCAAATATATAGAGTTGGAGTTGAGGTCGGAGGAGCTCCAGGGGGCCCACGAGGTAGGGGCGCGCCCAGGGGGGCAGGCGCGCCCCCACCCTCATGGCTAGGGTGTGGGCCCTCTGGTCTTCATCTTTTGCAATGATTTTTTATTATTTCCAAAAAGACGTTCCGTGAAGTTTCAGGTCATTCCGAGAACTTTTGTTTCTGCACATAAATAACACCATGGCAATTCTGCTGAAAACAGCGTCAGTCCGGGTTAGTTCCATTCAAATCATGTAAGTTAGAGTCCAAAACAAGGGCAAAAGTGTTTGGAAAAGTAGATACGATGGAGACGTATCACTGGCGGCGCTGGAGACGACGATGAGTAGCGTTGCCTGGCGTGGACGGAAGATGGCCCGTGATGACGAACTTGAGCAGTCGTGCAGAGCGCTTCCCAAAAACCTAATTTGTCCTCTCGCGGTGTAGGATCACAAGGACAAATGTTTTTGGAGAAATGCTCTCCGGCACGTCGATGCACGCCGGCGTTTGGGATGAAGTAGACTACGATGGCAGCGTAAGTTGCGAGATGACGCAAACCCTAGGTGTTTTTCGATGTGTTTTTGTTGGGGAACGCAGTATTTCATAAAATTTTACCTACGATCACGCAAGATCTATCTAGGAGATGCATAGCAATGAGCGGGGAGAGTGTGTCCACGTACCCTCGTAGACCGAAAGCGGAAGCGTTAAGTAACGCGTTGATGTAGTCGAACATCTTCGCGATCCAACCGATTAAGTACCGAACGCACGACACCTCCATGATCTGCACACGTTCGGCTCAGTGACGTCCCTCGAACTCTAGATCCAGCTGAGGCCGATGGAGAGTTTCGTTAGCACGACAGCGTGGTGACGGTGATGATGAAGTTAGCGACGCAGGGCTTTGCCTAGGCACTAGGACAATATGACTGAGGTGGAAATTTGTGGAGGGGGGCACCGCACACGGCTAAGAAATCAACTTGTGTGCGGTGCCCCCTCCCCCGTATATAAAGGAGGGGAGGAGGGGGTCGGCCGGCCTCAAGGGGTGCGCCCCAAGGGGGGGGGTGCGCCCCAATGGGGGAATCCTACTCCTACTAGGAGTAGGTTCCCCCCTTTCCTAGTCAAACTAGGAGGGGAAGGAAAGAGGAAGAGGGAGAGAAGGAACCCCCCCCCCCCCAATCCGGATTGGGCTTGAGGGGGAGCATGCCTCCACTTGGATGCCTCCTCCTCTCTTCCACTAGGCCCCATGAAGGCCCATTAACCCCCCGGGGGGTTCTGGTAACCCCCCGGTACTCCGAAAAATGCCCGAACCTATCCGAAACCTTTCCGGTGTCCAAACATAACCTTCCAATATATCAATCTTTATGTCTCGTCCATTTCGTGACTCCTCGTCATGTCCGTGATCACATCCGAGACTCCAAACAACCTTCGGTACATCAAATCACATAACTCATAATACATATCGTCATCGAACGTTAAGCGTGTGAACCCTACGGGTTCGAGAACTATGTAGACATGGCCGAGACTCATCTCCAGTCAATAACCAATAGTGGAACCTGGATGCTCATATTGGTTCCTACATATTCTATGAAGATCTTTATCGGTCAAACCGCATAACAACATACGTTGTTCCCTTTGTCATCAGTATGTTACTTGCTCGAGATTCGATCATCGGTATCATCATACCTAGTTCAATCTCGTTACCGGCAAGTCTCTTTACTCGTTTTGTAATGCATCGTCCCGCAACTAACTCATTAGTTACATTGATTGCAAGGCTTATAGTGATGTGCATTATCGAGAGGGCCCAGAGATACCTCTCCGACAATCGGAGTGACAAATCCTAATCTCGATCTATGCCAACTCAACAAACACCATCAGAGACACCTATAGAGCAACTTTATAATCACCCAGTTACGTTGTGACGTTTGATAGCACACTAAGTGTTCCTCCGGTATTTGGGAGTTGCATAATCTCCTAGTCATAGGAACATGTACAAGTCATGAAGAAATCAATAGCAATAAACTAAACGATCATAGTGCTAAGCTAACGGATGGGTCTAGTCCATCACATCATTCTCTAATGATGTGATCTCGTTCATCAAATGACAACACATGCCCATGGCTAGGAAACTTAACCATCTTTCATTAATGAGCTAGTCAAGTAGAGGCATACTAGGGACACTCTGTTTGTCTATGTATTCACACATGTACTAAGTTTCCGGTTAATACAATTCTAGCATGAATAATAAAAATTTATCATGATATTAGGAAATATTAATAACAACTTTATTATTGCCTCTAGGGCATATTTCCTTCAGTCTCCCACTTGCACTAGAGTCAATAATCTAGTTCACATTGCCATGTGATTTAACACCACTAGTTCACTTCACCATGTGATTAGTTCACATCGCCATGTGACTAATACCCAAAGGGTTTTACTAGAGTAAATAATCTAGTTGACATCGTTATGTGATTAACACCCAAAGAGTACTAAGGTGTGATCATGTTTTGCTTGTGAGAGAAGCTTAGTCAATGGGTCTATCACATTCATAGCCGTATGTGTTTCGCAAATTTTCTATGTCTACAATGCTCTGCATGGAGCTACTCTAGCTAATTGCTCCCACTTTCAATATGTATCCAGACTGAGACTCAGAGTCATCCGGATCGGTGTAAAAGCTTGGATCGGCGTAACTCTTTACGATGGACTCTTTATCACCTCCATAACCGAGAAATATCTCCTTAGTCTTCTAAGGATAATTTTGACCGCTATCAAGTGATCGACTCCTGGATCAATATCGTACCCCCTTGCCAATCTCATGGCAAGGTACACAATAGGTTTGGTACACAACATAGCATACTTTATGGAACCTATGGCTGAGGCATAGGGAATGACTTTCATTCTCTTTCTATTTTTTGCCGTGGTTGTGTTTTGAGTCTTACTCAACTTTACATCTTGCAATACAGGTAAGAACTCATTCTTTGACAGTTCCATTTTGAACTACTTCAAAAATCTTGTCAAGGTATGTAGTCGTTGAAAAATCTTATCAAGCGTCTTGATCTATCTCTATAGATCATGATGCCCAATATGTAAGCAACTTCACCGAGGTCTTTCTTTGAAAAACTCCTTTCAAACACTCCTTTATGATTTCCAGACAATTCTACATCATTTCCGATCAACAATATGTCATTCACATATACTTATCAGAAAGGTTGTAGCGCTCCCACTCACTTTCTTGTAAATACAGGCTTCACTAAAAGTCTGTATAAAACTATATGCTTTGATCAACTTATCAAAGTGTATATTCCAACTCCGATATGCTTGCACCAGTCCATAGATGGATCGCTGGAGCTTGCACATTTTTTAGCACATTTAGGGTTGACAAAACCTTCTAGTTGCATCGCTACAAATGAGAAAATCTCATTGTAGTCAACACCTTGAACTTGTCAAAAAATGTTTTTCGACAATTCGAGCTTTGTAGATAGTAACACTACTATCAGCATTCGTCTTCCTCTTGAAGATCCATTTATTCTCTATGGCTTGCCTATCATTGGACAAGTCCACCAAAGTCCATACTATGTTCTCATACATGGATCCCATCTCAGATTTCATGTCCTCAAGCCATTTTGCAGAATCTGGGCTCATCATCGCTTCCTCATACTCCCTCCGTTCCAAATTACTCGTCGCAGAAATGAATGTATCTAGAACTAAAATACATCTAGATACATCCATACCTGCGACAACTAATTCGGAACGGAGGGAGTAGTTCGTAAGTTCATCATGGTCTAGTAACATGACTTCCAGTACAAGATTACCGTACCACTCTGGTGCGGATCGTGCTCTGGTTGACCTATGAAGTTCTGTAGTAACTTGATCCGAAGTTTCATGATCATCATCATTAACTTCCTCTCTAGTTGGTGTAGGCATCACGGGAACAGATTTCTCTGATGAACTACTTTCCAATTCGAGAGAAGGTACAATTACCTCATCAAGTTCTACTCCCCTCCACTCACTTATTTCGAGAGAAACTCATTCTCTAGAAAGGATCCATTCTTAGCAATGAAAATCTTGCCTTCGGATCTGTGATAGAAGGTGTACCCAACAGTTTCCTTTGGGTATCCTATGAAGACACATTTCTCCGATTTGGGTTCGAGCTTATCAGGTTGAAGCTTTTTCACATAAGCATCATAGCCCCAAACTTTAAGAAACGACATCTTAGGTTTCTTGCTAAACCACAGTTCATATGGTGTCATCTCAACAGATTTAGATGGTGCCATATTTAACGTGAATGCAGCTGTCTCTAATGCATAACCACAAAATGATAGTGGTAAATCGGTAAGAGACATCATAAATCGCACCATATCTAATAAAATACAGTTACGATGTTCGGACACACCATTATGCTATGGTGTTCCACGTGGCATGAGTTTGTGAAACTATTCCACATTGTTTTAATTGAAAGCCAAACTCATAACTCAAATATTCGCCTCTACGATCAGATCGTAGAAACTTTATTTTCTTGTTACGATGATTCTCTACTTCACTCTGAAATTCTTTGAACTTTTCAAATGTTTCAGACTTGTGTTTCATTAAGTAGATATACCCATATCTGCTCAAATCATCTCTGAAGGTCAGAAAATAACAATACCTGCCGCGAGCCTCAACACTCATCGGATCGCATACATCAGTATGTATTATTCCAATAAGTCAGTTGCTCGCTCCATTGTTCCGGAGAATGGAGTCTTAGTCATCTCACCCATGGGGCATGCTTCGCAAGCATCAAGTGATTCCAAAAGCCCATCAGCATGGAGTTTCTTCTTGCACTTCACACCAATATGACCTAAACGACAATTCCACAAATATGTTGCACTATCATTATCAACTTTGCATCTTTTGGCATCAATATTATGAATATGTGTATCACTACGATCGATATTCAATAAACCATTCACCTTGGGTGTATGACCTCAGAAGGTATTATTCATGTAAACAGAATAACAATTATTCTTTGACTTAAATTAATAACCGTATTGCAATAAACATGATCCAATCATATTATGCTCAACGCAAACACCAAATAACATTATTTTAGGTTCAATACTAATCCCGAAGGTAAAGGGAGTGTGCGATGTTGATCTTATCAACCTTGGAATCACTTCCAACACTCATCGTCACCTTGCCCTCAACTAGTCTTTGTTCATTTTGTAACTCATGTTTCGAGTTACTAATCATAGCAACTGAACCAGTATCAAATACCCAGGGGCTACTATGAACACTAGTAAAGTACACATCAATAACATGTATATCATATATATATACTTTTGTTCACTTTGTCATCCTTATCCGCCAAGTATTTGGGTCGGTTCCGCTTCTAGTGACCATTTCCTTCGCAGTAGAAGCACTCAGTTTCAGGCTTGGGTCTAGCTTTGTGCTTCTTCATGGGAGTGGCAACTTGCTTGTCATTCTTCTTGAAGTTCCCTTTCTTTCCCTTGCCCTTTTACTTGAAACTAGTGGTCTTGTGAACCATCAACATTTGATGATTTTCTGGATTTCTACCTTCATTTATTTCAGCATCACGAAGAGCTCGGGAATCGTTTTCGTCATCCCTTGCATATTATAGTTCATCACGAAGTTCCAGTAACTTGGTGATAGTGTCTAGAGAACTCTGTCAATCACTATCTTATCTGGAAGATTAACTCCCACTTGATTCAAGCGATTGTAGTACTCAGACATTCTGAGCACATGCTCACTAGTTGAGCTATTCTCCTCCATCTTATAGGCAAAGTACTTGTCAGAGGTCTCATACCTCTCGACTCGGGCATGAGTCTGAAATACCAATTTCAACTCTTGGAACATCTCATATTCTCCATGACGTTTTAAAACATTTTGAAGTCCCGCTTCTAAGCCATAAAGCATGGTGCACTAAAACTATCAAGTAGTCATCATACCGAGCTTGTCAAACGTTCATAACGTCTGCATTTGCTCCTGCAATAGTTCTGTCACCTAGCGGTGCATCAAGGACATAATTCTTCTGTGCAGCAATGAGGATAATCCTCAGATCACGGACCTAGTCCGCATCATTGCTACTATCAATTTTCAACTTAGTTTTCTCTAGGAACATATCATAAATAAAGCGGGGAAGCTATTTGCGAGCAATTGATCTACAACATAGATATGCAAATACTATCATGACTAAGTTCATGATAAATTAAAGTTCAATTAATCATATTACTTAAGAACTCCCACTTAGATAGACATCCCTCTAGTCATCTAAATGATCACATGATCCAAATCAACTAAACCATGTCCGATCATCACGTGAGATGGAGTAGTTTTCAATGGTGAACATCACTATGTTGATCATATCTACTATATGATTCACGCTCGACCTTTCGGTCTCAGTGTTCTAAGGCCATATCTGCATATGCTAGGCTCTTGAAGTTTAACCCAAGTATTCTACGTGTGCAAAACTGGCTTGCACCCGTTGTATGTGAACGTAGAGCTTATCAAACCCGATCATCACGTGGTGTCTCGGCACGACGAACTATAGCAACGGTGCATACTCAGGGAGAACACTTGTGTCTTGAAATTTAGTGAGAGATCATCTTATAATGCTACCGCCGTACTAAGCAAAATAAGATGCATAAAGGATAAACATCACATGCAATCAATATAAGTGATATGATATGGCCATCATCATCTTGTGCCTTTGATCTCCATCTCAAAAGCACCGTCATGGCTTGACACCTTGATCTCCACCGAAGCATCGTTGTCGTCTCGCCAACTATTGCTTCTACGACTATCACTACAGCTTAGTGATAAAGTAAAGCAATTACATGGCGATTGCATTTAATACAATAAAGAGACAACCATATGGCTCCTGCCAGTTGCCGATAACTGTTACAAAACATGATCATCTCATAGAACAATTTATATATCATCACGTCTTGACCATATCACATCATAGCAAGCCCTGCAAAAATAAGTTAGACATCCTCTACTTTGTTGTTGCAAGTTTTACGTGGCTGCTATGGGCTTCTAGCAAGAACCATTCTTACCTACGCATTAAAACCACAACGATTTTTTGTCAAGTGTGTTGTTTTAACCTTCAATAAGGACCGGGCGTAGTCACACTCGATTCAACTAAAGTTGGAGAAATAGACACCTACTAAACACATGTGTGCAAAGCACGGCGGTCATGTAATTTCGGTCTGGACCGCTTCATCCAACAATACCGCCGAATCAAAGTATGACACGCTGGTAAGCAGATGACTATTATCGCCCACAACTCTTTGTGTTCTACTCGTGCATATAACATCTACGCATAGACCTGGCTCGGATCCCACTGTTGGGGAACACAGTATTTCATAAAATTTTACCTACGATCACGCAAGATCTATCTAGGAGATGCATAGCAATGAGCGGGGAGAGTGTGTCTGTGTACGCTCGTAGACCGAAAGCGGAAGCGTTAAGTAATGCGGTTGATGTAGTTGAACGTCTTCGCGATCCAACTGATCAAGTATGAACGCACGACACCTCCGCGATCTGCACACATTCAGCTCGGTGACGTCCCTCGAACTCTAGATTCAGCTGAGGCCGAGGGAGAGTTTCGTCAGCACGACGGCATGGTGACGATGATGATGAAGTTACCGACACAGGGCTTCGCCTAAGCACCACGACAATATGACCGAGGTGGAAATCTATGGAGGGGGCACCGCACACGGCTAAGAAATCAACTTGTGTGTCTATGGGGTGCCCCCCTCCCCGTATATAAAGGAGAGGAGGAGGGGGTCGGCCGGCCTCAAGGGGCGCGCCCCAAGGGGGGGGAGGTGGATCCTACTCCTACTAGGAGTAGGTTCCCCGCTTTCCTAGTCCAACTAGGAGGGGATGGAAAGAGGAAGAGGGGAGAAGGAAAGCCCCCCCCCCCCCCCAATTCGGATTGGGCTTGGGGGGCGCGCGCCTCCACTTGGCCTCCTCCTCCTCTCTTTCAGTAGGGCCCATGAAGGCCCATTAACCCCCCGGGGGGTTCCGGTAACCCCCCAGTTCTCCGGAAAATGCCCCAACGTACCCGAAACCTTTCCGGTGTCCAAACATAACGTTCCAATATATCAATCTTTATGTATAGACCATTTCGAGACTCCTCGTCATGTCCGTGATCACATCCGGGACTCCGAACAAACTTCGGTACGTCAAATCACATAACTCACAATACATATCGTCATCGAACGTTAAGCGTGCGGACCCTACGGGTTTGAGAACTATGTGGACATGGCTGAGACTCATCTCCAGTCAATAACCAAAGCGGAACCTGGATGCTCATATTGGTTCCTACATATTCTACGAAGATCTTTATCGGTCAAACCGCATAACAACATACGTTGTTCCCTTTGTTATCGGTATGTTACTTGCCCGAGATTTGATCGTCGGTATCATCATACCTAGTTCAATCTCGTTACCGGCAAGTCTCTTTACTCGTTCTGTAATGCATCCTCCCGTAACTAACTCATTAGTTACATTGCTTGCAAGGCTTATAGTGATGTGCATTATCGAGAGGGCCTAGAGATACCTCTCCGACAATTGGAGTGACAAATCATAATCTCGATCTATGCCAACTCAACAAACACCATCGGAGACACTTGTAGAGCATCTTTATAATCACCCAGTTACGTTGTGACGTTTGATAGCACATTAAGTGTTCCTCCGGTATTCGGGAGTTGCATAATCTCATAGTCATAGAAACATGTATAAGTGATGAAGAAAGCAATAGCAATAAATTAAACGATCATAGTGCTAAGCTAACGGATGTGTCTAGTCCATCAAATCATTCTCTAATGATGTGATCTCGTTCATCAAATGATAACACATGTCCATGGCTAGGAAACTTAACCATCTTTGATTAACCAGCTAGTCAAGTAGATGCATACTAGGGACACTCTGTTTGTCTATGTATTCACACATGTACTAAGTTTTCGGCTAATACGATTCTAGTATGAATAATAAACATTTATCATGATATAAGGAAATATTAATAACAACTTTATTATTGCATCTAGGGCATATTTCCTTCAGTTTTTGGCTGTGGCCGGTAGGCATTATATACAGAAGTATCAGAGACGTATCATGTTGCGATCACGATCTCAAACCCACTTGGTTTCCAAGTCGTATACTTACCGCACAAAAAACAATCAACTTGTCTGCTAAGTCATAAAAAATAAAATGACAAAAGGAAGCTACGCCCATGCAAGGGCATAGATCGAATTTCGGCGGATCATTCATGCGCATGTCGCATGCACGCGTGGCCCCCATCCAAACAGGCGAGGCGAGTAAAGCGCATGTTGCCCCTCCTGTTTCTCTTCTCAACACATCATCTAGTGTGGTGTAGAGAATCCACTATCTAAAGAGGACAAATACTTTCTCTAGTAACATCATGTGACTAAACTTTTAGCATCACCATCATTTATACATGGGCTTCTTTGAGATTTCAGAAATTATACATGGGCTATTCCTAACACCGGGACAGTTGCATAGACGATAGGCCCACATCACAACGACTACAAAAACGAGTATAGCCTGAACGTTGGCCTAAACTGAAGAAATAATGGTCAAGGCGCCGAAGGCTGTGCTCATACTGTTTTTTCACATAGTACATGCGATGGATATATATGCGCACATACACTTTCCATATATGCATGCACGCGCATTCTATCCTATCAACACTTACGAAAGACTGAGCCGGCACATTATGTTGAGATTGACAAAATCATCACAAGTACCTTCATAGTTGATAGAAAAGTCGTTTCTCACTGAACTAACATCACCGGAAAGCCTGAACCAAATCTAGAAAATTGGAGAGCGTGTTCTGTCTGTATACACGCCATAAAGAAAAAAATAATTACCATATTTTATTTCTCAATTACTGCATGCTTATCAGTCTACTATACACCTCCATCTGGCACTGACAGGAAGGATATCAAAGACCCTGAGTATACTACTACTCTTGTTTGTATCCTGGCGTGCGTCCCTCTCCCAGACCTTGACCACGGTTCCATGATTAATGGCTACAGCTAATCAGGCGATACTTAATGGTGGTGTGGCTTAAGTGGTTGATGACAGTGGAATACGGCTGATTGTCCTGTTGGTTTGTCCCCTGGGGAAGCGGCTGCGGCGCTGGCTGGCCGCACCTCCGGACTCGCACGGTTGTCTGCTTCCTCGCCTCGCTGTCGTTGGCTTGTTGAAGACCAAGCTGATGGATCCACTTGGACCAACAGTGTGTCCGTGTGTGTGTACAATATTACCATATGTGGCGCGTAGCCTTGCAGATTTTATGCTGTGTTGTCTACTTGTCTCACAGATTGAGTCAAATGTGAGTTCATGCTGCACGATGCTTTACAGCTATCACAATCATAAGAGAATCTACAGGCAGGGCCATCAAATTCGGCCCTCAAACGCAGGTCACCGGGCACTTTGCTCCTTAACTTGTCTCCTCCACATCCGCCCTCCTCGTATGCGGTATCCTATATCTATACTGTACATGCAACATGAACATAAATAAATTATATAGATCATCAACATAAATTAGGTACATCATCGCATGGACTATGAACACAGACATAACCAGGACGGAGGTACCACTGCCGAATTCGCAGCACTTGCCCTTTTCAGTTCTGATGATTCAAAACACCCAAAGCAACTGCAGTTCCTTCATTCAATGCGAAAGTACATTGAACACTGCCCTTGCCACAAACACACACCAACTCAAAAGCCAGGAGCTCCATTTTTTTCACCTGGTGATTTGACCCATCATATACATTCTCATCTCTCCAACCATGGACACATTTTGTCACAGATTGTTCTTCTTAGAGATGTCACAGGCACATAATACGCATTGAGGTCACCCATGCATGCAACACCCAGCCCAAACGCCAAAAATAGCACGACTTTTGTTAAGGTGCTAGTCTTATGTACGTGGTCATCTGTATATTAACAAAACAGAACAAAATCGAACTTTGTCTGATGATCATAACAAGAGACAAGACAGAGGCACCAACTTAAAAGAATCCCCTAACCTTCATGCGTGTCTTCCTATCACCGCACAATATATTCTTTGTCTCATCGTCTCTTCTCATAAAAACACGTTTAGTTGGCCTTCTCTTCTTATAAGCACTCCACACACCCATCTCCAACCCCACCTCCTCTTCTCCTCCTAGCTCATTCTTCAAAGTTCAAACACATATTTTCTGTCTCTACTCTCCTTCCTCATTGCCCATAAGCTCCTGCGTCTGTGTTCGTCCTCTTGCGACGCTAATGGCGTGCCTGTCCTCCTCGCCGTCCGGCCGGCGCCTGTCGGAGCTGCTGGAGGAGAGGCAGGAGCCCTTCTTCCTTGACCTCCACCTCCTGGAGAAGGGCTGCTCGGGCTGGCTCCTCGATGGCTATGACACCGCCCTGTGCTGGCCAGCCGCAGCCGCCGGCAACGACGCGGCGTCCGTGCTCAAGCGACTCACCAGCAAGAAGAAGAAGGCTGCAGCGAGCACCCGTGGTACGAAGCGGCAGCAGCAGCCGCCGGCGGGCTCCGGGCTCCTGCGGCTGCTGATCTCCAAGATCCTCCAGGGCAAGGTGGCCAACCAGAAGCCCGCCGCCCTGCAGTGCTCCGAGTCATTCAAGAGGGTCGCGCCGTCGCCGTTGCCCTGCTCCAAGCATCTCGACGCCGTGAAGCTCAGGGCCGACGCAGGGGTCGTCAGCGGCCAGGAGACGGAGTATTCCGACTCCGAATACGACGACGAGAAGCAGCACAGCCCGGTCTCCGTTTTGGAGCACCCGTTCGAGAGCTCTCCTGTCCACGGCCAGAGCAGGTTCTCCTACGTACAAGACTCGCCCAAGAACGCCATGGCCGTCGTCCGGGAGCTCCTCATGGAGATGGAGACGGCTTACACGCCTGCGCTGTGCACCCAGTTGTTCGCCAAGTCTGAGGGCCTCGTCAATGACGCCAACGATCTTGCCGACCACGACGGCGGCGACGACTACTACTATCGCACGAGCCCTAAGAACTTCCAAGAGGAAGACGGGACCGCGGCCGCCGGCAGCCCTGCCACCAGCGCCGCCTACTGGGCGACGCACCGAGCGGAGCTGGCCAGGGTGTCCGAGCTAGTCTCCTCGGAGGTGCCAAGGTCGAGACTGGACGCCGCCAGCGTGCAGCCGGAGCGACGGGACGTCGGCGCCGACATAGAGAGCGCCCTGCTCGATGCCTTGGTGCTGGAGCTCGTCATGGATCTCGGTGGTTGCTAATCGATGACGCCCAATCCGCCAGTGTAGGTGCAGGACCAAGAACAGAGCGGCCACCTCTGTGTTGCGTTGCTCTGTTTTTGTTGAGTAGTTGCTCATAGGACGGGCCCTTGCCAAGTGGAGGCTGTCGACAAAAATAAAATATATTAATTAATTGATTTGTTCTTTCTTTGAGAAAATTGATTTGTCCTTTATGGTTAGTAGTAGTATGTATGCATGTGCAATGCACATCTTAAAAGAATGGAGTGATTTTGAAGTGTGACTCGAAAAAATATAATGGAGTGATTTTGATAAATGGAATTCCACCCACAATTGTTTTTAATATTCATACAAAAAAAGTCTACATTAACATATAAAACACTGGTGGTTCCTTAAAAAACTGTATGTTACTCTATTATTTTTTTCTTCCCATTCTCCTCCCAAACCTTCTTATCTGGGGTCAAGTCGTCATGCGCTCAAGCAGTAAAATATAGCCCATGAGGCATCACATATGGGCCTTTTTTTCCTGGAAGGGCCACGTGAATATTCTAGAACACAGCAGAGGCAACACCAGTCTACTGTTCATGGCGAATCCGGCTGATCTTAGCCCTTGGATTTTGGAGACCAACGGTTATGATTGAAGCTCTGGATCCATCTCAAAACTGATACACTATATAGTAGTATAGATATGGGCATCTCTAGCAGACCCCATGTAATGCCTCGATACATAAAATAACCGTCAAAATATGGGTCCATATAAAAAATGCTACCCCATCAGACCCCGCAAATGCGTCGGAGCCGTAAATTTTTTTAAAGGGCGCGGAAAACATCCCTGTCAAACCTGTGAAAATAAGGATTTTAAAGCCGACCCGAACGGGCCATGTATACGTGAAAGCCCGTTGACGGGAATTCAGCTGCCATCGGAAACTTCATGGCTTGCTCCCGTCCGCCCGTCCTCGGCCACCGGCGCCCGCCCCGACTGCCGCGCTCGCCAGCTGTTCGCCATGCTCGCCGGCCGTCCGTCGTGCCGGCCTGCGGCTCTCTCGACAGATGAGCTACCTAGCTAGCTAGCTAGACGCGCATCGATTGAGCTGCTAGCTAGCGAACGGAGGAGTTCGGCCACCGCCCGCGCTGCCCTGGCTGCCTTGGTGTCTGCCTGCGCGCCCCGGCCGTCTGCTACTGCAATCGGCACTGCTGCTGGCCCCGGCTCGGTCACGCTCGGTGGCGAGCACGAGGAGATGGCCGCGGAGGCAGGATGCGCACATGCTGAGGGGATGGAGGTCGAGATGGGAAGGGCGTGAGAAAGAAGATGGTATATTTAGAGAATACTCTTTTTTACGGGTTGATTATACGGGTGTTGTCCGGCCGCAGCTAAAATCGACCTTATAACGCGTTTTCATCATCTCGTAAAACACTTATACAGGTCGTGATTTTAAGGGGTCTGCTAAAGATGCTCTAAGCAGCTAAAACAGGCTTTGTATTTTTTTTATTTTAAAACATGACAACGTTTATAGCCGGATCCCTACTTTTCTCCTTAAACGTCCGAAACATCTGTCCGGTCAGTGCCGGTCTAAACAGAATGATCCAACCGGATCCTATTTTATCCCTAAATATCTGACCGGCGTGTCTCAAACCCATCTCAAATCTGGGCAATACGAGGCTGACGGTCAGTGGTCACGCCCGGGCACTCCTGCCACCTCAGCTAGCTAGCGCACGTCCCCTCAAAAAAAAAAAAAAAACTAGCTAGCGCACGCACCCAGTCATCCACACTTTTCCTTTCATCTCTCTCCTCACACCCATGGCCGAAGCCGGGCATCCACACCTGCCCCCTGCCGTCGCCCCCGTCGCCGAGATCAAGCGCCCGCGGCCCGCCTCGCGCCGACGGCCACTCCCAGGCCGGATCTCGCG
This sequence comes from Triticum aestivum, assembly GCF_018294505.1. Classification (NCBI taxonomy): domain Eukaryota; kingdom Viridiplantae; phylum Streptophyta; class Magnoliopsida; order Poales; family Poaceae; genus Triticum; species Triticum aestivum. Next base: position 684,834,986 of record NC_057800.1, on the reverse strand, counting down.
CGCAGCTTGCACGAGCTGGCTGAGGCTGCTCGCGCCCGTGGCATCCGTACGTGCATCCGCGCGCCCGCACGCCCGAACTCACGCCCAAGGCTGCTCCCAGGTCGGAGCTCGCGCGCCCGCGGCACCGTCGGCACGGGCTCACCACGAGCTGCCCGAGGATGCTCGCGCTGCATCGTGGCCGCCGGCAGCCGCGCTCGCGTGCTCACGCAGCCGTCCGTGCGGGCCGCCGTGCTTGCGTGCAGGCCGTTCGTAGCCGCATGCGAGCGTGCGGACGGGTCGCTAGCTTGCGTGCTAGCCGCAGCCGGACACTTGCTGGCGTGCTTGCCGTGGCGTGGTAGCTAGCCGTGAGTGCTAGGCAAGCTAGCTGCCGGTGCCGCTGCTATGCATGCGTTCTTGCCTGCTTGCTCTGGCCCGGCAGTGGGTGCTGCCGCTGCATGCGTGCTCCGTCCGGGCAGCATGTCTCGCCAGGCAGCCGTGTGGGTGCAGCGCGTGTGTATTGGAATGGGTGTTCATGCAAGCGTGCTTCGTCCGGCCGGCGACGACGGATCCAACGTGTTTGATAAAATGTCTACAAATATGAGAGGTTGAAAGTAGGGGTTGTGGACTTGTGGTTGTATGGCACAAAAAGCAGGGGCAGACGTTTGAGACTTCAAATTAGTACATCCTTACTGCAGATGCTCTAGTTACTAATTGCAACGGAGTCTAAATATTTTACTCACTATGTTCCAAAATAATTGCCGCTGATTTAGTGCTAAATCGGTACAAAATTTGTACTAAATCAGTGACACTTCTTTTATGACGGAGGTAGTAATACATTAGCCGGTGATTTTCCTGTGCATATTATGTGATTATATAAATAAATGTTTTATCAAATCTTGTCTGTGGTTTACGTATCTAAATAAATTTTAGGATTTATTTAGCGTTTACCAGAGAAACATAATTTCACCCAAGGAAAGCCTCGTAGTCCGTTGATCAGGCACACAGCGAAATCCTCAAATAGAATTATGTCTTTGACAAATCACAGAACATCATAGTCATAACTTTCACCGTGTGTTGATCAACAGACTATGAGGTTTTCACCTGGTTTTTAATTAATTAATTGGACAACTATCAGATAGATTGAGTCTTAGGGGGATTCAGCTTGAGTACAAAAGATAATTCTGGATGGGGTTATGTGCTTCTATCACATCATCTCGAAGTTCGAGACAATAACATTTTAGTTTCATAAAATTAACTTTTCTGCATTTGTCGGAAACATTTTCGCTGTAGCTATAGAGACCATCCGATTGCGGGAGAGAAATGTATAGTACTACACTGATAGTGATCTAGACGATCTTATATTCTTTACGGAGGGAGTATCAGACTGGCCATGTACATTTTTTTTACACTCCTGGCCTTGAACATTTACTTATCAAAACATTTCCAGAGACAGCCAAATCAAATTACCAAGGCAAAACAAGGTTACTGAAATTGAAGATCAACCTCCTTTTCCTTGGATACCTATGGCCGCTGCCACCTCAGAGGCACTCCTTTGTCAGCCTCTGCAGCGTCGGCGGTGTTGTTTAATGCCCTGGTCTCCCAAGTCACCTTCATGTCACCTTCCTGCACTTGTCTTATTGCTCTTATATTTCTGCCACAAAATACACACCTCACCGCTAATTAAGGTGCCGCATCCAGAAATCACAACAGAAAAAAAAAGAGGCACAAAAACTATGGGGTGACTAGAGGCCAGGCGCCTGAATTTATAATTTACTAGTAGGTCAGTAATTTTTTTTTACAACTGGCTAAAGTGTGCATGCAGCGTGCCGCATGGATGCTGGTAGTCTCTGCCACAGTAATCTAAACATATGCTCGTTCTAATTAGTTGATGCGTGTTACGAGTTGGCTTGCATGCATGGCACGAGTTTCATGTACCAGCGTACGTAGGAGTGGTAGTACCAGTTGAGATCAATTTGGATTTATGGTTAGCTTTCTTAGTACGTGTCCGTGAAGATTAGAAAACTAGAGGATGCCCCGCTTGTTGCTGCGGGATTTGTTGATGAATTTCTAAGTAATATGGACATATCAAGGAAGATAATAATTTGAATCAATAATCCAAACAAATATATGGTATATGAAGATTGGGAATGGAGAAATCTGGGAGAACCTGGTATAGAGAGGGGATTGTGAAATAGGTTGCTACTACTGATTGCAAGAGCAAACTACAAAAAATGGCATGTATATAATTCCAATCCAGCATACACAATATGTTCAGTTTTGCAACCAATTCAAAACAGCAACTTAGTAACTTATTGGATGACTAAACAAATTTTATTGATCGGAATACAAAGGTACTAAGGCATATCTCCGTAGTTACCAGTTTAATTTTCCCTCTTTTGTTTACATGGAAAGATTTACAGCCATATCAAACTAAGTAAATAATGCTATATATGTAGATGTAATACGACGTGCAGTAACCTGATCATGTCAAGTTTAAACCTCTAACAAACAATTATATAACTTGAGCTCTGCCAAGACATGGATAGGACTATAGGTGTTGGGGATATAACTATTTACGTAAGCCGCCCAGGAGGGGCCGGGTTGTACAAAAAGAAGCCCATCTGAAGCCCAAGACCAAGACGTGAAGATGGCGGTTCAGTAAAGGGTCTAAAGGCCCACAGGCGATTTATAGCCCATGGTGATAAACCGCCATGAGGGCGTGACTTGTATTGTAAGGTAGAAGTAACTAGTCATCGAGCCGGACACTGTTTATGAGCCGGCCGGGACTCTGTAAGCTGTAGGGCGTCGACCCGTGTATATAAGGGAACGACCCGCTGGCGGCTTAGGGTAAGAAACAACCAATCGAGAACCGGGCATAGCGTATCTCGCTCCCTGGCCATCGAAACCTCAAGCAATACCAACCTAACTAGACGTAGGCCTTCCTCCACCATAAGGGGCTGAACTAGTATAAACCTCACGTGTCCTTTGTCCCGATTAACCCCTTTAAGCTTCCTAGTTGCGATGGCTCCATGATCAAGTCCTTGCGAGAGGACATCTGCCGTGACAATTCCACGACAGTTGGCGCCCACCATGGGGCCAGCGCATGGTGGATTTGAGTTCTTGAAGGGCAGCTTCGAAGGGCTCAAGGGATACGCAGTTGGCCGGATGACCAAGAGTCGTCGCGACAAGATCTACATCGACGACGAAGGCTGGGGCCCCGACGCCGGCTCAATTGAATACGGATATCGGGTCCCCTTCGGCGGAATTCACGTCTTCATCGGCCGGATTGGTGAGCCGGGCTCTGAGTCGGACAGCTGCACCGACCTCGTCGAGACGGATATCGGGTCCCCTTGAAGCGTGCCTTTGTGGGTTGCATCCACGGAGGTGAACTTCCTGAAGGATCTGAAGGTGATGGTGAGCCGGCCGTCCTCTCTAACGGTGATTCGTCCGCCGGTTCAATAGATTCGCTGTATCAGGTTCAAGATGGTGTGCTTGGGGGCTGTTCCGATGGCAGCACTATTCCGGACCCCTCAGAGTCGCCAAACTGGGCAGGAGTCTTCATGGCTGGTACTCAACCCGGCCAAAATTCTACGGCCTCAGCGGCGATAACGTCCGGGTTAGGAGCAGCCAGGGCAGGAGGCCCTGTGCGTTCACCGGCTCAGGTGCTGATGGATCTCATGGATAAGCTTACGGCTTTGTTAACGGTGACAGTCATCCCTGCGAACCAATCTGAACATGAGGCAGAGGTGGCACAGGTTCGCGACGAGATCGCCCGGGCCAAGGAAACCTTAGCAGCTGAAGACGCTAGATTAGCAACAGAGCGGGCGGCTTTGGACGTACAGGCGCAGCAACTCCAGGCAGAGGCCTTGCAGCTCACGTTGAGCTTAAACGCGTCTAATGAGGTAATGAGGAGGAGACATCAGAAAACTCAGTCCCGTTTACCTCAGAATTATGATCCTCGAAATCTCTTTGCTACACCCGGGACCGGCCCAAGTAACCCGCCAGGTGCGAATCAGCTTATTACATCCGGAGCGGGAGGTCCAGTCCAGCCTCAAGGGGATGGCACCTCCTCACGGCAATATGGCACCGCCCAATTACGTACCAATACCACAGGGTCACTTCTCCAACCCCATGGAGAATTTAATCACAGCGTCAGCACGTTTGGCGGCTCTCCCAGTAGATGGGGATGATCCGACAGCGGTGGAAACCCGGAAGATCAGAGAACTTGTCCAAATAGCCCTGGCCCAGCAAGAAACCTACTCCTACAGCCGGGATAGGATTCACTCGACTCCTCCACCCCGGTTAGCTCCACCTCGTCAAAACCGGAGCCCGAGTTACAGCAGACACATGGAGTCAGAGGCCTTGTCAAGTAACGCTCAGCGTCGGAACCAGCCCGGCGGGTATAACCCGGTTCAGGATCGGATACGTCAGGAGGACGAGCGGGCGGCTCAGCTAGCGGCTCAGCTAGCAGCCCAACAGAACTCACCGGCTTACCCGACGGCTTCCGTTGAGGCAGGAGTGGCTACTAGAACCGAAGGAGTCCCTTGTCTGGTACCGGCTCTACGCAATGTACGTCTGCCCAAGGATTTCAAGGGACCTCGGAAGGTGCCGAATTATACGGCCGATTTACAGCCTGGGGCATGGATTGAAAGTTACGAGATGGCTATGGAGCTGCTGGAGGTGAGTGATGAAGCGATGGCTAAATATTTCACCATGATGTTGGACGGCACGGCCCGTTCTTGGTTAAAGGGTTTGCCACCCAATTCCATTAGTTCATGGGCAGAGTTAAAGGCCCGTTTCATCCAGAACTTCAAGGATACTTGCAAGCAGTCTATGTCAATTGTGGATCTGACAAATTGTAAAGAGGAAGAAGGTGAATCTACGACTCATTGGGTGCGCCGGGTCAAGGATATAATACATTCATCTGACAAGATGGATGCCGGCTCAACAGTTCTCATGCTGGAGAAGAATTGCCGCTTTGAGCCTCTGAGACAGAAGCTGGGGCGCCTTAAGCGTGATTGCAACGATATGGGGACGTTGATGGCGGCTTTAGTCAAGTATGCCGATTCTGATAGTACCAAGGATCCCGCGTCTGATGAGGAAAAGACAGGGAAGGGAAAGAAGAACGGTAATGGAAAGGGTCAGCATCATAACCTGGCGATTCAAGGAGGCAATAAGCGTAAGACGTACGATAACCCGGAATTTGTGGCCAATGCACAGGGTAATAACCAGAAGCGCAAAGGGAAGCCACCCCGATTTGGTGGGTCAGGTCCGTCTCTTGAGCAACTACTCAATGAGCCCTGCCCGAAACACGGCACCCGGAAACGACCAGCGACTCATTTATGGAAGGATTGCGCAATCATGATAGCTTTCAAGAATTCTAATACATTTGATGGCAATCAAGGCCCAGGCGGCGGCTCAGGAGCCGGCGGCTTTCATGGCCCGGGCGGTGGTTCAGGATCCGGTTTTCAGGGAAACCAGGGTGGTTATAATCAACAGCAGTCTGGTCAGGGAGGTCAGCAGCAGCAGTCGGGTTATCAGAGCCATCCAAAATAGTTAAACAGTGGGCAGTATCACGTGTTCACCACAAGTTTGTGTAAACGGGATCAGAAAGTTCATAAGAGGGTTGTGAATTCTGTTGAACCGGCAGTCCCGCGTTACCTGAGTTGGTCGGAACAGCCTATTGTCTGGAGCAGGGAGGATCACCCTCCCCGGGTTGATAATCTGGGTCAACTGGCCCTAGTGGTGGCACCGCAGGTTGGTGGTTATAAATTTACTAAGGTGCTCATGGATGGAGGTAGCAGCATCAACATCCTCTATTACGAGACCTTTCGGCGCATGGGCTTAACTGACAAGAATTTAAAGACTTCCAACATCGTCTTCCATGGAGTGGTGCCCGGTAAGTCGGCGTATCCTGTGGGTAAGATTGAGATAGAGGTGGCCTTCGGAGACGAGCATGATTCTAGGGCGGAAAAATTAACTTTTGAAGTGGTCAAAATCAAGAGTCCATATCACGCTTTGTTCGGACGGCCAGCCTATGCCAAGTTCATGGCACGGCCGTGCTATGTTTATCTACAGCTCAAGATGTCGGGTTACAATGGTGCTATCACTGTGCATGGAAGCCAAAAGGTGGCCCTGGAGTGTGAAGAAGGCGATGCGACTTACGCCGAGTCTGTCTGTGCAGCAGAGGAGCTCAAATTTTATCAAGAGAACGTTGACCCGGCAGATATGACTTCTCTCAAGAAGCCGACTACGGAGCATGACCCGGTCATGAAGTTTAAATCGGCTGCAGAGACTAAGCTTGTTGATTTTACTCCGGGCAATTCATCTAAGCAATTCAGCATTAGTGCCAACTTGGATCCTAAATAGGAAAGCGCTCTCATCGAGTTCATCCATGAGAACCGGGACATCTTTGCATGGAAACCTTATGACATGCCGGGTGTACCGAGAGGACTCGCTGAGCACACTCTTAATATTGATCCAAAGTATAAGCCGGTCAGGCAGTTTCTGCGACGATTCAATGAAGAGCGACGAAAAGCTATAGGAGAAGAGGTCGCCCGGCTCTTGGCGGCTGGGTTTATTGTCGAAGTTTTTCACCCGGAGTGGTTGGCTAACCCGGTGCTCGTACTCAAGAAAAACGGCGCCTGGCGGATGTGTGTGGATTACACGGATTTAAATAAGGCTTGTCCGGCTGATCCTTTTGCTCTCCCCCATATTGATCAAATCATTGATGCTACGGCAGGTTGTGCACGTTTGAGCTTTTTGGACGCTTATTCTGGTTATCATCAGATCAAGATGGCAGTTAAGGACCAGGAAAAGACGGCTTTCATCACCCCGTTTGGAGCCTTCTGCTATGTGTCTATGCCTTTTGGGCTCAAGAGTGCCCAGGCAACTTATCAACGGTGTGTACAGAATTGTCTCCACAATCAGATTGGGCGCAATGTTCATGCTTATGTGGATGATATAGTGGTGAAATCTAGAGAGGCGGAAACCTTGATATCTGATCTCAGAGAGACCTTTGACAATCTCCGGGTCTACAAAATGATGCTTAACCCGGAGAAGTGTGTATTTGGTGTGCCTGCAGGCAAGCTTTTGGGATTCTTGGTCTCAAACAGGGGCATCGAGACTAATCCGGAGAAGATTAAGGCAATCACTTCTTTGGCTAAACCGGCATGTATTAATGATGTTCAGCGATTGGCGGGTCGTGTTGCCGCTTTAAGCCGGTTTATAAGCCGGCTAGGTGAGAAGGCCCTACCGCTGTACCAATTGATGAAGAAGGCAGACACCTTTGTCTGGAGTGATGCTGCTAATGCTGCTTTTGAGGATTTGAAGAGGCAGTTATCTGAGCCACCAGTTCTTGCGGCTCCCATTGACAAAGAGCCTTTGCTGTTATATGTGGCTGCTAATTCACGAGCCGTTAGTGTGGCAATTGTGGTAGAACGCAAGGAGGCCGGTAAGGAACATCCGGTTTATTATGTCAGTGAGGTACTGATGTCTACTACACAACCTTCTTCTTGTAGACATTGTTGGGCCTCCAAGTGCAGAGGTTTGTAGGACAGTAGCAAATTTCCCTCAAGTGGATGACATAAGGTTTATCAATCCGTAGGAGGCGTAGGATGAAGATGGTCTCTCTCAAGCAACCCTGCAACCAAATAACAAAGAGTCTCTTGTGTCCCCAACACACCCAATACAATGGTAAATTGTATAGGTGCACTAGTTCGGCGAAGAGATGGTGATACAAGTGGTATATGGATAGTAGATAAAGGTATTTGTAATCTGAAATTATAAAAACATCAAGGTAACGAATGATAAAAGTGAGCATAAACGGTATTGCAATGATAGGAAATAAGGCCAAGGGTTCATACTTTCACTAGTGTAAGTCCTCTCAACAATACTAACATAATTGGATCATAAAACTATCCCTCAACATGCAACAAAGAGTCACTCCAAAGTCACTAATAGCGGAGAACGAACGAAGAGATTATGGTAGGGTACGAAACCACCTCAAAGTTATTCTTTCCAATCAATCCGTTGGGCTATTCCTATGAGTGTCACAAACAGCCCTAGAGTTCGTACTAGAATAACACCTTAAGATACAAATCAACCAAAACCCTAATGTCACCTAGATACTCCAATGTCACCTCAAGTATCCGTGGGCATGATTATACGATATGCATCACACAATCTCAGATTCATCTATTCAACCAACACAAAGGACCTCAAAGAGTGCCCCAAAGTTCTACCGGAGAATCACGACGAAAACGTGTGTCAACCCCTATGCATAGGTTCATGGGCGGAACCCGCAAGTTGGTCACCAAAACATACATCAAGTGAATCACGTGATATCCCATTGTCACCACAGATATCTACGGCAAGACATACATCAAGTGTTCTCAAATCTTTAAAGACTCAATCCGATAAGATAACTTCAAAGGGGAAACTCAATTCATTACAAGAGAGTAGAGGGGGGAGAAAACATCATAGGATCCAAATATAATAGCAAAGCTCACGATACATCAAGATCGTATCATCTCAAGAACACAAGAGAGAGATCAAACACATAGCTACTGGTACATACCCTCAGCCCCGAGGGAGAACTACTCCCCTCCTTGTCATGGAGAGCACCGGGATGATGAAGATGGCCACCGGAGAAGGATTTCCCCCTCCGGCAGGGTGCCGGAATGGGTCTAGATTGGTTTTCGGTGGCTACGGAGGCTTCTGGCGGCGGAACTCCCGATCTATTGTGCTCTCGGATGTTTTTAGGGTATATGGAGATATATAGGCAGAAGAAGTACGTCAGGGGGGCACGAGGGGCTCACGACGGTGGAGGGCGCGCCCAGGGGGGTGGGCGCGCCCCCCTGCCTCGTGACTTCCTCGCAGATCCCCCGACGTGCACTCCAAGTCTTTTGGGCTTCTTTCCTTCCAAAAATGAGTTCCGTGAAGTTTCAGGTCAATTGGACTCCGTTTGATTTTCCTTTTCTTTGAAACCCTAAATAGGGTAAAAACAGAAACTGGCACTGGGCTCTGGGTTAATAGGTTAGTCCCAAAAATGATATAAAAGTGTATAATAAAGCCCATAAACATTCAAAACAGTAGGTAATATAGCATGGAGCAATCAAAAATTATAGATACGTTGGAGACGTATCAGCATCCCCAAGCTTAATTCATGCTCGTCCTCGAGTAGGTAAATGATAAAAACAGAATTTTTGATGCGGGGTGCTACTTGGCATAATTTCAATGTGATTCTTCTTAGTTGTGGTATGAATATTAAGATCCATAAGATTCAATACAAAAGTTCATATTGACATAGAAATAATAATACTTCAAGCATACTAACTAAGAAATTATGTCTTCTCGGAATAACATGGCCAAAGAAAGCTATCCCTACAAAATCATATAGTCTGGCTATGCTCCATCTTCACCACACAAAATATTTAAATCATGCACAACCCCAATGACAAGCCAAGCAATTGTTTCATACTTTTGATGTTCTCAAACTTTTTCAATCTTCACGCAATACATGAGCGTCAGCCATGGACATAGCACTATAGGTGGAATAGAATGGTGGTTGTGGAGAACACAAAAAGGAGAAGATAATCTCACATCAACTAGGCGTATCAATGGGCTATGGAGATGCCCATCAATAGATATCAATGTGAGTGTGTAGGGATTGCCATGCAACGGATGCACTAGAGCTATAAGTATATGAAAGCTCAACAAAAGAAACTAGTGGGTGTGCATCCAACTCGCTTGCTCACGAAGACCTAGGGCATTTTGAGGAAGCCCATCATTGGAATATACAAGCCAAGTTCTATAATGAAAGATTCCCACTAGTATATGAAAGTGACAACATAGGAGACTCTCTATCGTGAAGATCATGGTGCTACTTTGGAGCACAAGTGTGGTAAAAGGATAGTAGCATTGTCCCTTCTCTCTTTTTCTCTCATTTTTTTATATTTTTTATTTGGGCCTTCTCTTTTTTTTATGGCCTCTTTTCTCTTTTTTTCTTTGGGCTTCTTTGGCCTCTTTTATTTATTTATTTTCGTCTGGAGTCTCATCCCGACTTGTGGGGGAATCATAGTCTTCATCATCCTTTCCTCACTAGGAAAATGCTCTAATAATGATGATCATCACACTTTTATTTTCTTACAACTCAAGAATTACAATTCGATACTTAGAACAAGATATGACTCTATATGAATGCCTCCGGCGGTGTACCAGGATGTGCAATGATGCATGAGGGACATGTATGAAAGAATTATGAACGGTGGCTTTGCCACAAATACAATGTCAACTACATGATCATGCTAAGCAATATGACAATGATGGAGCTTGTCATAATAAACGGAACGGTGGAAAGTTGCATGGCAATATATCTCGGAATGGCTATGGAATTTCCATAATTGGTAGGTATGGTGGCTGTTTTGAGGAAGGTAAATTGTGGTTTTATGGTACCGGCGAAAGGTGCGCGGTACTAGAGAGGCTTGCAAGGGTGGAAGGGTGAGAGTGCGTGTAATCCATGGACTCAACATTAGTCATAAAGAACTCACATACTTATTGCAAAAATCTATTAGTTATCAAAGCAAAGTATTACACGCATGCTCCTAGGGGGATAGATTGGTAGGAAAAGACCATCGCTCGTCCCCGACCGCCACTCATAAGGAAGACAATCAATAAATAAATCATGCTCCGACTTCATCACATAACGGTTCACCATACGTGCATGCTACGGGAATCACAAACTTCAACACAAGTATTTCTCAATTTCACAACTAATCAACTAGCATGACTTAGATATTATTACCTCCATATCTCAAAACAATTATCAAGTATCAAACTTATCATAGTATTCAACACACTCATAAGAGAATTTTATTATTCTTGAATACCTAGCATATTAGGATTTTAAGCAAATTACCATGCTATTTAAGACTCTCAAAATAATCTAAGTGAAGCACTAGAGAAAATGACAAACTACTCCGAAAGATATAAGTGAAGATCAATGAGTAGTCGAATAATTATGCAACTATGTGAAGACTCTCTAACATTTAATAATTTCAGATCTTGATAATTTATTCAACAGCAAGTAAAACAAAATAAATTGACATCTAATAATAGCAAACATCATGTGAAGAAGCAAAAACTTAGGATCAACCGAAACTAACCGATAATTGTTGAAGAAGAAAGGTGGGATGCCAACCGGGGCATCCCCAAGCTTAGATGCTTGAGACTTCTTGAAATATCATCTTGGGATGCCTTGGGCATCCCCAAGCTTGAGCTTTTGTGTCTCCTTAATTCCTCTAATATCACGGTCTCCCTAAATCTCAAAAGCTTCATCCACACAAAACTCAACAAGGACTCGTGAGATAGGTTAGTATAAACTATTGCAAAAACCTTATCATACTCTACTGTGGCAAATAACTAAAATTATGATTCAATATTGCATACTAAATTCCTATGCATATTTAATAGTCCTATTGAGGGAGTCCTGGATTAGGGGGTGTTCGGGTAGCCGGACTATACCTTCAGCCGGACTCCTGGATTATGAAGATACAAGATTGAAGACTACGTCCCGTGTCCGGATGGGACTTTCCTTGGCGTGGAAGGCAAGCTTGGCGATGCGGATATTCAAGATCTCCTACCGTTGTAACCGACTCTATGTAACCCTAACCCTATCCGGTGTCTATATAAACCGGAGGGTTTTAGTCCGTAGGACAACTTCATCAACTCCATAGACAACAATCATACCATAGGCTAGCTTCTAGGGTTTAGCCTCCTTGATCTCGTGGTAGATCTACTCTTGTACTACCCATATCATCAATATTAATCAAGCAGGACGTAGGGTTTTACCTCCATCAAGAGGGCCCAAACCTGGGTAAAACATCGTGTTCCCTGCCTCCTGTTACCATCCGGCCTAGACGCACAGTTCGGGACCCCCTACCCGAGATCCGCCGGTTTTGACACCGACATTGGTGCTTTCATTGAGAGTTCCTCTGTGTCGTCGCCGTTAGGTCCGATGGCTCCTTTGATCATCAACAAGACTTTTCTCCCCGGACAGATCTTCGTCTTCAGCGGCTTTGCTCTGCGGGCCAATTCTCTTGGCCACTTGGAGAAGATCGAGAGCTACGCCCCTGGCCATCAAGTCAGGTTTGGAAGCTTAAACTACACGGCTGACATCCGTGGAGACTTGATCTTCGATGGGTTCGAGCCATGGCCAAGCGCGCCGCACTATCTCGAGGGGCATGATCTAGCTCTGCCTCCGGGTAGTGTCCTGGAGGCCGCACACGCATCGGTCCCGACCTCTAACTCGGAGCCTATTGCACCAATGGAGGATGAGTGGTTGGACACCACCTCGGGGGCTGCGATCTTAAAGGCGATCGAGCTGAACGCTAGCCCCGCACTCTGCATGATCCGTGACTCCGAGGGTCCGGACTCCTTCCCGGACTCCGAACCCCCCGCGCCCCTGCCGATCGAATCCGATTGGGCGCCGATAATGGAGTTCACCGCCGCAGACATCTTTCAGCACTCGCCTTTTGGCGTCATCCTGAATTCTCTTAAGTCTCTCTCTTTATCAGGAGAGCCCTGGCCGGATTACGGTCAGTGAGGATGGGATACGGACGACGAAGAAATTCAAAGCCCACCCACCACCCACTTTGTAGCCACTGTCGACGATTTAACCTACATGCTTGACTTCGGCTCCGAAGACATCGACGGTATGGACGACGATGTAGGAGGCGAACAGGAACCAGCACCTATAGGGCGCTGGAAGGCCACCTCGTCATATGACATATATATGGTGGATACTCTAAAAGATGGAGATGGCGATGGAATAGTGGGGGAGGACACCCCCAAGAAACAGCCAAAGCGCCCGCGTCAGCGGCACCGCTCTAAATCCCGCCAAAGCAAAAACAGTGATTCCGGCACGGGAGATAATACTACCCCGGATAGTGCCGAAGAACACCCACCTCAGCAAGATTCGGCACAGGAAGATGGAGAAGCTAGCCCTCATGAGAGAGCGGCAGACTAAGAGGTTGAGGATGATAACTATATGCCTCCCTCCGAAGACGAGGCAAGCCTCGATGACGACGAATTCGTCATACCATCAAACCCCGCCGAACAAGAGCGTTTTAGACGCAGGCTTTTAGCCACGGCAAGCAGCCTCAAGAAAAAGCAGCAGCAGCTTAGAGCTGCCCAAGATTTGCTAGCTGACAGATGGACTGAAGTCCTTGCGGCCGAAGAGTATGAACTCGAACGCCCCTCCAAGAGTTACCCAAAGCGCAGGCTGCTACCACGATCAGAGGAGGAAGCACCTACATCACCAGCGCATGACATGGCAGACCGGCCACCTCGCGGCCGCGACAGAGAGGTCTCTCGACCCTCCACCCAAGCCATGCCCCGACGCCACTCAACTAAGGCACGGGAAAAATGCGCCAGACCTGCGAGACGTACTGGAGGACAAGGCAAGACAAACAAGATCGATCTACGGATTGCGCAGGCGCCCTACGACACGTGACGATGATCCTTACTCCGGATACAACAAATCCGGCCGGGCCAAACACAACAGACATAGCTCTTCCGAGCTACGTCGTGATATAGCCCAGTACAGAGGCGCCGCACACCCGCTATGCTTCACGAATGAAGTAATGGAGCATAAAATCCCAGAGCGTTTCAAACCCGTAAACATCGAATCATACGATGGCACAACAGATCCGGCGGTATGGATCGAGGATTATCTCCTTCACATCCACATGGCACGCGGCGATGATCTACACGCCATCAAATACCTCCCGCTCAAACTTAAAGGACCGGCCCGGCATTGTCTTAACAGGAGACTCAATTGGCTCTTGGGAGGACCTGGAAGCCGCATTCCTCGACAACTTTCAGGGCACTTACGTGCGACCACCGGATGCCGATGACTTAAGCCACATAATTCAGCAGCCAGAGGAATCGGCCAGACAATTCTGGACACGGTTCCTAACAAAGAAAAACCAAATAGTTGATTGTCCGGATGCAGAGGCCCTAGCAGCCTTCAAGCATAACATCCGCGACGAGTGGCTTGCCCGGCACCTGGGACAGGAAAAGCCGAAATCAATGGTAGCCCTCACGATACTCATGACCCGCTTTTGCGCGGGTGAAGACAGCTGGCTAGCTCGCAGTAACAACTTATCAAAGAACCCTGGTAATTCGGACACCAAGGACAAAAGTGGCAGGACACGTTGGAACAAACAAAAACGCCGCGTTAACAGCGACAGCAATGAAGACACGGCAGTCAATGCCGGATTCAGAGGCTATAAATCCGGTCAGCGGAAAAAGCCATTCAAAAAGAATACTCAGGGCCCGTCCAGTTTGGACCGAATACTCGATCGCTTGTGCCAGATACATGGCACCCCCGAAAAGCCAGCCAATCACACTAACAGGGATTGTTGGGTGTTCAAGCAGGCAGGCAAGTTAAGAGCCGAAAACAACAAGGGGCTGCACAGCGATGACGAGGAGCCCAAGCCACCGAACAACAATGGACAGAAGGGCTTTCCCCCACAAGTGCGGACGGTGAACATGATATACGCAACCCACATTCCCAAGCGGGAGCGGAAGCGTGCACTACGGGACGTATACGCGATGGAGCCAGTCGCCCCAAAGTTCAACCCATGGTCCTCCTGCCCGATCACTTTTGACCGGAGGGACCATCCCACTAGCATCCGTCATGGCGGCTTCGCCACATTGATTCTTGACCCAATCATCGACGGATTTCACCTCACAATAGTCCTCATGGACGGCGGCGGTAGCCTGAACCTGCTTTATCAGGACACAGTGCGGAAAATGGGCATAGACCCCTCAAGGATCAAACCCACAAGAACGACCTTTAAAGGCGTCATACCAAGTGTAGAAGCCAACTGTACAGGCTCAGTAACACTTGACGTGGTCTTCGGATCCCCGGATAATTTCCGAAGCAAAGAGTTAATCTTCGATATAGTCCCGTTTCGCAGTGGCTACCACGCCCTGCTCGGACGAACCGCATTCGCAAAATTCAATGCGGTGCCGCACTACGCATATCTCAAACTCAAGATGCCAGGCCCTCGAGGAGTAATCACGGTCAACGGAAACACCGAACGCTCCCTCCGTACGGAGGAGCATACGGCGGCCCTCGCAGCGGAGGTACAAAGTAGCCTTCTTCGGCAATTCTCCAGTCCGGCCATTAAAAAGCCAGACACTACCAAGCGTGCCCGGAGTAACCTACAGCAAGACCGCCTGGCACACTCCAAGCAAGCGTAGCAATGCGGCCCCAACCCCAGCCTTCGCGACCTAGCGAAACTAGTACCTCGCGTACATAACTACGCCCTTGAAATACCATGGGCACAGGGGAAGGGGCACAATAACGGCATGCCCAAAATACGTCTTAAAATGTACTAGGGGCTGCCGGATTCTTTTTTCAACTTTTTCTTACTTTCAGGACTCCATACTTCGGACGACCTGTTCGGCAATTCGACTGCCGCACAAACGACGCAAGATCCAGGAGGAAGACAAGCCATGCCGCATTATGGAACTCCCAGGTGGTCTCTGTTATGAGCGGTATACCTGCTTTGAATACAACTCCGCGGCATGCCCCTGGTCAGGACATACTAAATAGTCCAATATCTTTTTGCTTATCGCACCACTTGTATCGTTCGGCTTTGATAAATAGCCTCTTTATAAACAATGCATAGCTTTCTGCCTATTTTTTGCATTATCATCTTTTCATATATATGTTTATGACATGTTGCACCCGTACACTGTGGTACGGCAAAATACGCCAGGGGCTTTAGTACCCATTAATATGACGTGAGAAGTCCGTACACTTTCACAAGTGCGGCACCCCGAGCTTATAGCACTATATGCATCGGCTCCGAATCATGATTTGGGTCAATAGTTGGGTTTGCCCGGCTCCTATGTTTTGGTGCCTTACGTTCCGCTATATCGGCTAAGGTAGCACTAGGAGAACCACTGCGATTGTGCCCCGGTTGAGTTGGGTTAAGCACCTCAGTGGAGAAAGCTAAAACTGACTGTCATGATGAGGTGAGAGACCGGTCGCTGTTCGAGAGGTTTTTCGAGTCCCTAAAGGCTTATGCCGCTTCGAGCGAGGAGCTGGATAACCCCAGCCAAGGCGTGGATAGCGCCCCGAACTCGATCCTCCGAACTAGGGGCTTCGCCGAAATTTAAAATTATAAAGTTCTATGGCTAAGTGAGAGTGTTCAAGCATTATAGTCCGATTGCCTGGTTCGTCGTGCTGAGCGCCTCCCTCGAAGGACCCAACCATGGGAAAAAGACCGCCCAGGATTATCACCGAACACCCCAGCACTAGTGGCATGGGGGCAGAAGCCGACGACTGGCCATCTCTCAATTTTTGATAAACGGCCGCATAGAAAATAATATTTTAAATTCAATAAGCATTGCTTAGCGCATATGAACAAGTTTTCAGCGCACAGGATAAACACGAGCGAATTCATTCAAAAATTACATCCTTGGTGCACTCATCTGCCACAAGGCGGGCACCCGCAAGAACATCCTTATAGTAGTTCTCCGGCTTGCGATGCTCCTTCCCCGGCGGCGGCCCGTCCGTCACAAGCTACTCACCGTCCAGCTTACCCCAGTGCACCTTTACACGGGCAAGGGCCCTACGGGCACCTTCGATGCAGGCGGAGCGCTTAATGACCTCGATCCTTGGACAGGCCTCCACCAGCCGCCGCACCAGCCCGAAGTAGCTCCCAGGCAAGGCCTCTCCGGGCCACAGCCGAACTATGAAGCCCTTCATGGCCTGTTCGACCGCCTTGTGGAGTTCGAGCAGCTGTTTCAGCTGGTCGCTCAAGGGCACAGGGTGTCCGGCCTCAGCATACTGAGACCAGAATACCTTCTCCGTCGAGCTGCCCTCTTCAGCTCGGTAGAATGCGGCGGCATCGGACACGCTGCGGGGAAGATCTGCGAAGGCCCGTGGAGAACTCCGGATTTGGGTAAGTAACAAGTAGTTTACTTTTATGTTTCTGCTTTGCATAAAGAATGTCTTACCCGCTGCTATCTTCTTCATATCCTCCAACTCTCGGAGAGCCTTCTGGGCTTCGGCCTTGGCAGACTTGGCAGTCTCAAGGGCCGTCATGAGCTCGGATGCTTGGGTCTTTGACTCAAGCTCCAAACTCTCATGTTTCTTCATGAGAACCTGAAGCTCTTGCTGCACCTCGCCGACCTGAGACCCAAGTTTCTCTCACTCGGTGCGCTCCACGGCCGTTTTCTTTTCGGCCTTGGACAGCGCCTGCTTGAGGGTCGCCACCTCAGTCATGGCCCCTACAATAAGCAGCACAATCCTGTTATTTTTTGCAATCACGCCTCTCTATAGGCACCTTTTTATAAGGTATTTCTTACGTTCTTTCTCCTCGAGCTGCTGCTTGGCACGGCCGAGCTCTTGCTCGGACCGCTCGAGTCCCTGTTTTAGGGTATCCACCTCCGCAGTCAGTGTGGCGGTGGCTAGCAGCGAAGCCTGCATACGCATATTGACTTCTTTATCAGACTCCTACGAAATTTCATAGATCCTCTATTCGGCTTTTCTTTCCGAACGCCAAACAGAGCATCAGGGGCTACTGTCTATGCGGTAATATTTTTACATATTTTTACTTACCTCGAAGCCTGTTAGGAGGCCAGCGCAAGCTTCATTCAGCCCGCTCTTGACGGACTGAACCTTCCGGATCACCGCACTCATAATAGTATGGTGTTCCTCATTGATGGAGGCACCTTCAAGCACCTCCAGCAGATTGTCCGGCGCCTCCGGTTGGACGGAGGCTGCAGGCTCAGAAGGCTTGCTCCTCTTGGAAGGAGTTCGCCTGCCGCGGTCCAGAATTGTTGAAGATTCCGGCACGGTGTCCGGCTTGAGGCCGGACTTGGAGCCCTGGGGGGTCTTGTCCCCTTCACTCCTGGGGTTCGGGAGGTCGCCTTGCGGCTCCTCCAGGACCACCTCCTCCTGCCCCGGAGCTCAGTGCGACGCCACTTCGGCGTCATCCGCAGTGCGGGGGGAGACAGCAGGCGGAACAGAGTTCACGTCCGATGAATCCAGGGAGCCGCTCGACGACTCGTTGAGTGCGGCCCGGGGCGAGCTGCATGATTATATTCGACATTAGGGGAAGCTGTGCAACAAAAGGAATATCATGAGTTACTCTAGTATCTGAACACTTACGATTTCGCCGGACGCTTGGCCCTGTCCGGCCATTCCTCTTCGCCCTCTTCGGCGTCAGGGGCGTAGTCCGGCGGAGGGGTCTTCCTTTTTCTAGACCCCTCGGCCTCCCCCATTGGGGCGACCTTCCTCTTCTCTCCTCCCTCCACTGGAGAGGGAGAGTCTTCTTCTTCCTCTTCCTCGTTCTCGCGGGAGGAGGGCGCCTCGGACTCGTCAGATGACGAGTCCGACACCACCACGTTGCGGGCACTCTTTCGAGTCCCCGTGGTCTTCTTCTTCTTGACCTTCTTCTCCGGCACCACATAAGGCGCCGGGGCCAGCAGCTTCACCAGTAAAGCTGGGGCTGGATCTTCGGGCAGCGGAGCCGGACAGTTAATCGGCTCGGCTATCACCCGCCAAGCCTATCAGAGGAAAGGGAGTTTAGATCCCGCATAGTGTCAAACTATGAAAAAAGGCTTAACATCCTGTGAAGGGTGTAGATGGCATACCTTGCTAGCGTGACGCTACAAGCTGTATCCGCGGTCCTCGGAAGTGGATGCGGGAGCCTCGGCGCCCTTGAATAGCACCCTCCAGGCATCTTCATACGTCGTGTCGAAGAGCCTGTTGAGAGTTTGGTGCTGCGCCGGGTCGAACTCCCACAAATTAAAATCCCGTTGTTGGCACGGGAGGATCCGACGGACGAGCATAACCTGGATTATATTAACAAGCCGGACTGGCTTGTTCACCAGGGACTGGATGCATGTTTGCAATCCGGTCACCTCTTTTTCATCACCCCACGACAGGCCCATCTCTTTCCAGGACATAAGCCGCGTGGGGGGTCCGAATCAGAACTCAGGGGCTGCGGTCCATTCTGGATCGCGTGGCTCGGTGATATAAAACCACCCGGCTTGCCATCCCTTTAGTCTCCACGAAAGAGCCCTTGAACCATAGGACGTTGGCCATCTTGCCCGCCATAGCGCCTCCGCACTCCGCCTGGCTGCCGCGCACCACCTTGGGCTTGACGTTGAAGGTCTTGAGCCAGAGGCCGAAATGGGGGCGGACGCGGAGAAAGGCCTCGCACACGACGATAAACACCGAGATGTTGAGGATGAAGTTTGGAGCCAGATCATGGAAATCCAGGCCTTAGTAGAACATGAGCCCCCGGACAAATGGGTGGAGTGGAAAACCTAGTCCGCGGAGGAAGTGGTGGAGAAACACAACCCTCTCATGGGGCCTTGGGGTGGGGATAAGCTGCCCCTCTTCGGGAAGCCGGTGCGCGATGTCCTTGGACAGGTATCCGGCCTTCCTTAGCTTTTTTACTTTACCCTCCGTAGCGGAGGAGACCATCCATTTGCCTCCCGCTCCGGACGTTGCTGGAGAAGGTTGAGGTGGGATGTGCGGGCTTGGGCGCTGGAGCTCGGGTGCGCGAGGGATGGATAGGCAAGGGAGGAAGAAGGCGTAGGTAAAAAGGGTAGATCCTTATCCCCTTATATAGGCGGATGCGGTTATGCGTCCCCACCTACCTAATAAAACTCACTTGCCTCCCGAGCGCCGTGATAAATGGCACGGTTGGGTTACCCACGTCCGTATTGATGAGAATCCCGTAAAAAGGGTACACGATCTCTGCTTTGACAAGATGTGCCAAGGAAACCGCCTCGCAAAACATGCTGAGGAGGAAAAGTAAAAACGATTCGAGTAAAGGGCTTGGTTGTGGTGTGATGGCGCACTGCAGAATACGTCAGCAGATTTGATTTGTGTTAATATTATTCTCTCTATGGCAATATGTGGAAGCTTATTTTACAGAGCCGGACACTACTCTTGGTGTTTACAATCTTCTATGAAGGACTTGGAGGAGGAACCCGCCTTGCAATGCCGAAGACAATTTGCGCGCCGGACTCGTCGTCATTGAAGCCTAGTTCAGGGGCTACTGAGGGAGTCCTGGATTAGGGGGTGTTCGGGTAGCCGGACTATACCTTCATCCGGACTCCTGGATTATGAAGATACAAGATTGAAGACTACGTCCCGTGTCCGGATGGGACTTTCCTTGGCGTTGAAGGCAAGCTTGGCGATGCGGATATTCAAGATCTCCTACCATTGTAACCGACTCTATGTAACCCTAACCCTATCCGGTGTCTATATAAACCGGAGGGTTTTAGTCCGTAGGACAACTTCATCAACTCCATAGACAACAATCATACCATAGGCTAGCTTCTAGGGTTTAGCCTCCTTGATCTCGTGGTAGATCTACTCTTGTACTACCCATATCATCAATATTCATCAAGCAGGACGTAGGGTTTTACCTCCATCAAGAGGGCCCGAACCTGGGTAAAACATTGTGTTCCCTGCCTCCTGTTACCATCCAGCCTAGACGCATAGTTCGGGACCCCCTACCCGAGATCCGCCGGTTTTGACACCGACACCTATCCTCAAATAGAATCATTAAAGAAGCAAACATATGCAAACAATGCAAACATAACAACAATCTGCCTAAACAGGATAGTCTGTAAAGAATGCTGCAACATCCATACTTCCCTAGCTCCAAAAATTATGAAAGAAAATTCCCACTGTAGTAAATTTATCAGATCTTAATATGCAAAAGGTTTCAACATTTTATCACATTCTGACTTTTCTAGGGAATTATTGCAACAGCGGTAAACTTTCTGTTTTCAAACAGCGACATGTATACTTGTAACATAGGCATAGTGAAGGCTATCAATGCCACTTTTATTGAAATAAAAGATGCAAAACATTGTTCTAAATAACAGCAAGCAAACCCTAACAAAATAAATTGACGCTCCAAGCAAAACACATATCATGTGGTAAATAAAAATATAGCTCCAAGTAAAGCTACCGATGAACGAGGACGAAAGAGGGGATGCCTTCCGGGGCATCCCCAAGCTTAGGCTCTTGGCTATCCTTGAATATTACCTTGGGTTGCCTTGGGCAACCCCAAGCTTAGGCTCTTTCCACTCCTTATTCCATATTCCATCGAATCCTTACCCAAAACTTGAAAACTTCACAACACAAAACTTAACAGAAAACTCGTAAGCTCCATTAGTATAAGAAAATAAATCACCACTTAAATGTACTGTAATGAACTCATTATTTATTTATATTTGTGTTATACATACTGTATTCTAACTTCTCTATGGTTTATAAACTATTTTACTAGCCATAGATTCATCAAAATAAGCAAACAACACACGAAAAACAGAATCTGTCAAGAACAGAACAGTCTGTAGTAATCTGGATCAAACGTATACTTCTGGAACTCATAAAATTCTCAAATAAATTGCTGGACCTGAGTAATTTATATATTAATCATCTCCAAAAAGAATTAACTAAATATCACTCTCCAATAAAAACTAGCAGCAATTCTCGTGAGCGCTCAAGTTTCTGTTTTTTACAGCATGATCAACAAGACTTTCCCCAAGTCTTCCCAACGGTTCTATTTGGCACAAACACTAATTTAAAACATAAAACTACATCTAAACAGAGACTAGATGAATTATTTATTACTAAACAGTAGCAAAAAGTAAGGAACAAAAATAAAGTTGGGTTGCCTCCCAACAAGCGCTATCGTTTAACGCCCCTAGCTAGGCATGATGATGTCAATGATGCTCACATAAAAGATAAGAATTGAAACATAAAGAGAGCATCATGAAGAATATGACTAGCACATTTAAGTCTAACCCACTTCCTATGCATAGGGATTTTGTGAGAAAGCAACTTATGGGAACAATAATCAACTAGCATAGGAAGGCAAAACAAGCATAACTTCAAGATTTTAAGCACATAGAGAGGAAATTTGATATTATTGCAATTCCTACAAGCATATATTCCTCCCTCATAATAATTTTCAGTAGAATCATGAATGAATTCAACAATATAACCAGCACCTAAATAATTCTTTTCATGATCTACTTGCATAGAAAATTTACTACTCTCCACATAAGCAAAATTCTTCTCATTCGGAATAGTGGGAGTATCATAAGAGACTTGAATACTATAAATTGTTTCCACGTTAAAGGAGTAATGTTCAGAGAAAGGGTACTCATAATCATGACAAGTTTTATAAATATAATCATCACTACTCTTTATAGCATAAGTTTTATCACAATAATCATCATAAGTAGCAACTTTGTTCTCATCATAATCGATTGAAACCTCTTCCAAGATAGTGGATACATCACTAAATAAAGTCATGACCTCTCCAAATCCACTTTCATAAATATTATAAGATTCAACATACTCCAAAATAGTGGGATCATTACTTCCTAAAGTTGAGACTCTTCCAAACCCACTTTCATCAATATAATCATCGTAAGTAGAAGGCATGCTATCATCATAGCAACTTTGCATATCAAAACTTGAGAGGCTAAAAATATCATCATTATTAAACATAGCATCCCCAAGCTTGGGACAAACATTAATTGCAGCAAATATATTCTCAAATATGTCATCCTCATCAAACATAGCTTCCCCCAGCTTAGGCCTTTTCATATCATAAGCATACTCACTCTCATCATTAATAGTATAGATAGCACCAATAGTATAGCAATTATAATATTCTTCCAAGCAAGTGCCAAAAAGATTTTCAAGATCATAAGAAGTGTCATTATCTTCCCAATCATAATCATCACAACAAGCAATAGGCATAACGAGATCATCATCAAGTGTATCATTTTCATGAGGCACAACAATAATAGGAGCAACTTTATTTGGGAGAGATACCTTTTTACCTCTCTTCCTTTTTCTTTTCTTCTTCTTCACCACATCATGTGTGGGTTCAATCCTCTTTTTGGAGCTCCTTATTCATGAGACTGGTTGAGTAGAGGGCTCCTCTTCGTTACCTGATTCATCATAAGAAATAATAGGAGAATATTGGGAAGTCTCTTCCCTTTCGTTAGCATTCTCTTCATCTTCTATTTGTTTTCTTTTCTTTATGTAATTGGCAATATAAGGATTTTCAATGCAATTCACCGCGCAATACATATAAATTTCCTCTAGATCAAAATGAAGAACTTTATCAAGGGCAAATTTTGGAATATCCTTAGTTCTACGTTTAATTTCTTCATAACCCAAGAGAAAACTAAGTTCATTATGATGTGCAAGGGAAATCAAGTCATCACAATTTTTGGACACGATACGCTCATGAAACAATTTGCATTGGGTACTAATATGATCACGTTCATTGCAAAGTTCACAAGTAGGGCTAAGAAAAGATAAATTTTTAGCACATTCATCTAGCTCTTCTTGCAACAATTTGGTTTCTAAGTACTTATGCCTCTTGAAATATCTATCTTCCCTATTTGGTGTGTACTTGCAAACCCAGTCTACTCCACAAAAATTGACATGTTTATAGGAGGCATTTTCATCATAACTAGTGCAATCATCATTAGCATCATGGATATTCAAAGAATTCGTACTAACAACGTTGCAATCATGCTCATCATTCAAATATTTAGTGCCAAACATTTTAGAGATCTCTTCTTCTAGCACTTGAGCACAATTATCCTTTCCATCATACTCACGAAAGATATTAAAAAGATGAAGCGTATGAGACAAACTCAATTCCATTTTTTATAGTTTTCTTTTACAAACTAAACTAGTGATAAAACAAGAAACTAAAAGACTCGATTGCAAGATCTAAAGATATAACTTCAAGCACTCACCTCCCCGACAACGGCGCCAGAAAAGAGCTTGATGGCTACTACACAACCTTCTTCTTGTAGACGTTGTTGGGCCTCCAAGTGCAGAGGTTTGTAGGACAGTAGCAAATTTCCCTCAAGTGGATGACCTAAGGTTTATCAATCCGTAGGAGGCGTAGGATGAAGATGGTCTCTCTCAAGCAACCCTGCAACCAAATAACAAAGAGTCTCTTGTGTCCCCAACACACCCAATACAATGGTAAATTGTATAGGTGCACTAGTTTGGCGAAGAGATGGTGATACAAGTGGTATATGGATAGTAGATAAAGGTATTTGTAATCTGAAATTATAATAACAGCAAGGTAACGAATGATAAAAGTGAGCGTAAACGGTATTGCAATGATAGGAAATAAGGCCTAGGGTTCATACTTTCACTAGTGTAAGTCCTCTCAACAATACTAACATAATTGGATCATAAAACTATCCCTCAACATGCAACAAAGAGTCACTCCAAAGTCACTAATAGCGGAGAACGAACGAAGAGATTATGGTAGGGTACGAAACCACCTCAAAGTTATTCTTTCCAATCAATCCGTTGGGCTATTCCTATAAGTGTCACAAACAGCCCTAGAGTTCGTACTAGAATAACACCTTAAGATACAAATAAACCAAAACCCTAATGTCACCTAGATACTCCAATGTCACCTCAAGTATCCGTGGGCATGATTATACGATATGCATCACACAATCTCAGATTCATCTATTCAACCAACACAAAGGACCTCAAAGAGTGCCCCAAAGTTCTACCGGAGAATCGCGACGAAAACGTGTGCCAACCCCTATGCATAGGTTCATGGGCGGAACCCGCAATTTGGTCACCAAAACATACATCAAGTGAATCACGTGATATCCCATTGTCACCACAGATATCTACGGCAAGACATACATCAAGTGTTCTCAAATCTTTAAAGACTCAATTCGATAAGATAACTTCAAAGGGGAAACTCAATTCATTACAAGAGAGTAGAGGGGGGAGAAAACATCATAGGATCCAAATATAATAGCAAACTCGCGATACATCAAGATCGTATCATCTCAAGAACACGAGAAAGAGATCAAACACATAGCTACTGGTACATACCCTCAGCCCCGAGGGAGAACTACTCCCTCCTCATCATGGAGAGCACCGGGATGATGAAGATGGCCATCGGTTAAGGATTTCCCCCTCCGGCAGGGTGCCGGAATGGGTCTAGATTGGTTTTCGGTGGCTACGGAGGCTTCTGGCGGCGGAACTCCCGATCTATTGTGCTCTCGGATGTTCTTAGGGTATATGGAGATATATAGGCAGAAGAAGTACGTCAGGGGGGCACGAGGGGCTCACGACGGTGGAGGGCGCGCCCAGGGGGGTGGGCGCGCCCCCCTGCCTCGTGACTTCCTCGCAGATCCCCCGACGTGCACTCCAAGTCTTTTGGGCTTCTTTCCTTCCAAAAATGAGTTCCATGAAGTTTCAGGTCAATTGGACTACGTTTGATTTTCCTTTTCTTCGAAGCCCTAAAACAGGGTAAAAACAGAAACTGGCACTGGGCTCTGGGTTAATAGGTTAGTCCCAAAAATGATATAAAAGTGTATAATAAAGCCCATAAACATTAAATAGTAGATAATATAGCATGGAGCAATCAAAAATTATAGATACGTTGGAGACGTATCAGGTACTCATCGAGTCAAAACAAAGATATCCTCATTGGCAGAAACTTGTTTACGGGGTATTCATGGCAAGCCGGAAGCTGAAGCAATACTTCCAAGGTCACCCTATCACTGTGGTAAGTTCTGCCCCCTTGGGAGACATTATTCAGAACAGAGAGGCTACAGGACGAGTCGCCAAATGGGCCATCGAGCTCGGGCCTCATGGTCTGAAGTACGTACCGCGCACTGCCATTAAGTCTCAAGCTTTGGTGGATTTCATCAACGACTGGACAGAGCTACAGGCACCTGAGGAGAAGCCCAATAACACTTATTGGATTATTCACTTTGATGGGTCCAGACAGTTGGAAGGCTCGGGGGTTGGAGTTGTGTTAACTTCCCCTCGAGGTGACAAATTTTGTTATGTGCTCCGGCTTATGTTTCCTTGCACTAACAATGCAACTGAGTATGAGGCCCTGCTCCATGGTCTCCGGATGGCCAAAGAGATGAACTTGAGTCGGGTAAGATGCTTAGGAGACTCAGACCTTGTGGCTCAACAGGTGTCAGGCAAGTGGGACTCTAAAGATCCCCTCATGGCGGCTTACCATCGTGAAGTCGATGCTGTGGCTGGACATTTCAAGGGTTACGTAGTGGAACACATTGATCGAAGGAAGAATGAGGCGGCTGATGCCTTAAGCCGGCTGGGGTCTCAGCGTAAGCCGGTGCCGCCTAACACCTTTCTTGATATTTTGCATAATCCTTCTGTTAAGTTACCTACAGAGGAAGATCTGGCAATACCAGACCCGGAGGCACAGCTGGTGGCGGCTCTCCATGTTATCCCGGATTGGACAGTGCCTTATTTGGCTTACATGACCCAGGGAGAATTGCCTGAAGATGAGACCTTGGCAAGACAAATCGTCCGGCGGTCCAAATCCATGACAATTGTCAATGGCGAGTTACATCATTACAGCGTCACTGGAGCGATTCAACGTTGCGTGTCACCTACAGAGGGTCAGGAGATCCTTCGTGAGATTCATGAAGGCGATTGTGGTCATCACGCCGGCTCAAAATCTCTTGTGGCCAAAGCTTTCCGTCATGGGTTTTATTGGCTGATGGCTCATGCTGATGCGGAAGACCTAGTCAGTAAATGTGATGGATGTCAGAAATTCTCACGACGAGCCCATGTACCAGCTCAAGAATTGAGGATGATTCCAATTACCTGGCCATTTGCAGTCTGGGGGCTTGATATGGTCGGGCCTTTCAAAAGGTCTAAGGATAAAAAGACTCACCTCTTGGTGGCGGTTGACAAGTTTACAAAGTGGGTGGAGGCGGAGCCAGTCAGTAAGTGTGATGCAGCCACAGCAGTCCAGTTTATGAAAAAGGTGATTTTTCACTTTGGTTTTCCACACAGCATCATAACTGATAATGGTACTAACCTTTCCAAAGGAGCTATGGAAGAGTTCTGTCAAGAGAGCATATCTGGCTTGACATTTCAGCTGTAGCTCACCCTCAATCAAATGGTTAAGCGGAACAAGCTAATCAAGAAATCTTGAAGGGTATCAAGCCCCGACTCTTGGTCCCCTTATAGCGGACGCCGGGTTGTTGGGTGGAGGAGTTACCTTCTGTACTCTGGAGCATCAATACTACACCTAACAGATCTACGGGTTACACGCCTTTCTTTATGGTGTATGGAGCAGAAGCGGTTCTGCCAAGTGACATCCGTCATGATTCACCCCGTGTGGCGGCTTATCTTGAGGAAGACAATGAAAAAGCTCGGCAAGATGCACTTGACCTGTTGGATGAAGAGCGAGACTTGGCAATAGCCCGCTCGGCGATTTACCAGCAAGACCTGCGCCGCTACCACAGCCGCCGGGTTAAGTCCAGAACCTTTCAGGAAGGCGACTTAGTGCTCCGACTCATCCAGGATCAATATGACATGCACAAGCTATCCCCTCCTTGGGAAGGACCCTTTGTGATCAGCAAGAATCTCAACAACGGGTCATACTACCTTATCGACGTTCGGGAACACAAAGACTCACGTAAGTCAAAGGAGGAGACCCGTCGGCCGTGGAATATCGCTCATCTTCAGCCTTATTATACTTGAGCCATCGGCTCTAATGTGTATAGACTTATACTATGTATATTACATAAATCAATAAAGCAGGACCTCTGTCCTTTTTTGCCACTCCCAAAAAGGTTTATGTGTTTTCTTTGTTAGGTGGTGGAGATAACCTAGGAAAGGCGGATGATATCTGAATTCGGCTTTCCTTTGGTCTGGTTTATGATCATATCTGAATCTAGCCGTGATCACTTGGGGGCTTCCTGTTCAAACATAGGTCGTATTCGAACCAAAGAGAACATAGCTGTCGATACCCACTTGATCGGCATACTGCCAAACCCACTTGGGGGCTTCTTGATCATATTTGAATCATAGCTTAACCCCTTTTGGGTCTGACATGGATCGTATTCGAATCAGCGTCATTAAACAACTTTTATGGTCACTTGGGGGCTTCCTGTTCAAACATAGGTCGTATTCGAACCAAAGAGAACATAGCTGTCGATACCCACTTGATCGGCATCGCCACAGCCACTGGGGGCTAACAGATCATATCTGAATCTTAGCTCAACCCCTTTGGAACGGTTCACTGATCGTATTCGAATCAGAGACCCTTGAATTTTGTTCATCATATTTTACAAGTGTCAACATTGCATATCTTGTGACCCTCTTGAAAATACAATACATTACAATCTTCTAGGATTAATATTGGTTACATCAGGTTGTTAAGTACCAGGTGAACTTGTATGTGCCAATTTTCAGGAGTTAAACTTACCCTCGGGGGTTGGTTTATATAAGCCGGAAAAGCAGCTGTAATCATCACAGGGTAATGCAAGGTATTTTTGCAAAGGACATAGCAGATTCATACAAACTACAAAGAGAATAGTGGCAGCGGCTTATGCAAGTATTAAGGGCCATAAGCATGCGCAAAGGCATAGCAAAACTCAAGGTATCTTTTACTCTGTTACAAGACTCCCCGAGTCTGAATGATGCGGCATTGTTTTCTACAATGACATAAGCAGGTGGCGCCGGACAAGCTACTCTTGGGGTTGATTTGAAGCCTCCGGGTTATCCTTCTCCGTCTCTCCGCCGGCTGCTTTGTCCTGGAAGGATGATGAGGCCCAGTCAATGCCACTCAAGGCCTCAAACTCAGCTTCATCATCTATTAAACCGGTTGGGTCGACTTCAGGAGCAAAGGTGTGCTTACGGGTTGGAGGGATCAAGCTGACATCGTCATAATGCGGCGTGGGTATTCTCCGATTCTCCTTGTCATAACCCGGCTGACACTTGGTGAGGTCAGTATCATTCCCAATAAGAGTAGCCACCGGACGTATATCCTTCACACAGGCGGTGAAATCCTTATCATTAAACACGGTGCCATCTTCCTTTAAACTTGGATACCCAAGAGCAATATCAGCGGGGTCTAGTTCTGGAAGCCACGCCTTGGCCCGGCTCAATGCGGCTATAGCTCCGGCTCTTGCAGATGCTCGTCTTAACTCTTGGATTCGCTGAGGTAGCACAGCAAGCCGCTTCAGCGCATCTTGCAGGAGATAGGGAACATCATTTGATAAAGCCACAACGGCCAGAGCACATTGTGACCCGGTGTAGAGTTGTTCCACCAGAGTATAAACCGCCTTCAGCTTGATCACCATGTTCTGCTTGAGATTTGTGCTCCTGGGGCCTAAGTTATTAAGCATAAGGTGAGTCAGAGGAGACAACTGAAATGGTCATTCAAGGAGTTTTGCAGTGTTTAAGGTTTGAGTAAGTCACTCACCAAAGATTGCTGAGACCATTCGAGATATCTGGCGCTTTAAGTCGGACAGTTCGGCTATTGCTTCCGCAAGCGATGCCTCTGCTGTCTCGGCGTGGGTCACCAGTGCGGCCTTTTCATCAGCCCAAATTTTCTTCTCCGATTCAAAATTTTGCTTCAGCTTCTCTTGTTCAGAGACGCTGAATTCAACTTTGGAGTTGGCCTTTTCAATTTCACTTTCCTGGGCTGCCAGGCGATTCTTCAAGTCAGCAATCTCCAATTCAAATTTATTTATGGTGGCCTGCATTGCACCGGATAGTGGTCAAAATTACGGTAAATAATATTAAGTCCCAAGCACTTTGCAAGCAAAGATACTTGACACTTGGGGGCTAATGTATACCGGAGCTTTCTAAATTATTAAGCCAGTCCTGGATATTAAGTCCCAAATACCTTGCAAGCAAAGATTTTTGGCACTTGGGGGCTAATGTATATCGCAAGTTAACGGTATTGTGTTACATCCGGTTCAAATATTTTTCTTTAAGCCGGGCAAGCAGCTCTAACAATTTTTCTAAGTCTACAGCATATTTATTCATAAGCAATAGACTTGGGGGCTAGTACAGTAAGTATGATTGAGAGTAAGCTAGCATAAGTCATACCTCAGATTTTTGCTTTATCTGCATCACCATGTCAATTTCCAGGTCACGGCTGCTTTGTACTTGATTGATACAGCCGGAGAAGTATCTTGGCAGTAGAACCATGTCTGGTTCCAGTCCTTTGGATGACTCGGCAATTCAGCATAAGGGAACAGGCAGTCTCTCCGCCTTTGAATTGATATGCCACCAAGCTCCAGACTGGGCCCGTTGGCCCGTTCATTCTACCGGTTCAAATAGAACAATTCCCTGAACAGAAGTAGGTTGGGTTCTTCTCCAAGGTAGACCTCACAGAAAACTTGAAAGTTGCAGATATTTGACACGGAGTTGGGCCCGATGTCTTGAGGTCTTAAGTCAAAGAAGTGCAAAACATCTCTAAAGAATTTTGAACCGGGAGGAGCAAATCCCCGGCTCATGTGATCGGTGAAAATGATCACCTCCCCTTCCTTGGGTTGAGGTTTCTCTTCAGACGGGTCAAGAGCACGATAAGACATGACGTCTTTCTTGGGCAGATGGCCAGACTTTACAAACTCGGACAGTTTGCTCTCTGTAACAATGGATGGGACCTAGTTGCAGGTAATCGGAGGTTTAACAGCTTTGGGTGCCATTGGGTAAATTGAAGCCTACAACAAGATAAAGGAAATTTTTCGGTTTATTATAACCCAGAGAATAAGCATTATTGAGTTATCTGAGATGGCGGCTTAAGTAGGGGCCTAATGACATACAGGTAACTATGTAATAATGTTTAACAACTACAGGTACTAAAGATGATTAAGGTTTTCTTAAGTCGCCATAAGCAAGCGGTGCTGACAACTAAACCGGTCACATGAATTGTTATGGCTGAAGTAGAGTCAACAGATGCAGTTTTTTTGGCTAAATGTGGAACAAACAGGTTTCACAAGTTACAATCATTATTTTGGATCAAACGAAGTTCTGAGAAAGAAAACATTTCTAGACCTAAAAACAGTACAGAGAAGTTCATATACTCGCGGAGGGATTCCAAAAACAAGGGAAATGAGATCTGTTCTCATACAGGATAAGCATAAACATTTGTCGCAGCAGTTCTAAGTTGTTTTTATAATCTAAACAAGGCATTGGAGGAGAAATCTAATGGAGGTCTGCGTCGGGCGGTGATGAACGCCGACGAACTCGAGATAGTTTCAATGCAGATCTGGAAAAGGGGAAAAGAGGAACTCACAGATGCGGAAGAGCTGCGGAGGGTCGCCGTCGTTTTCTGGTCGGAATCAGGGTGATGCAGCGGCCTGAGTTGGTGAAGACGAGGGGTTCGACGGCGGCGGCGGAGCTTGAGCAGCAAAGAAGGAAGCGCGAGGAGGAAGACGAATGAAGGAAATGGAGAAGGCCTAGGTCACATCTATTTATAAGGAGGGGCCGACCAAGACAGCACGAGAAACGAGGAGACCAAAGCATCATTATCCAGCGGCCCCGACGCCTCGATTCTCGGGATGGTCAGTAAAGGCAAAGATCCGTTGGAGGATATGACAGAATAAAATATGAGTTTTATTGAAGATGACGTCATGGAGATTTAACCCGGATCCAGATGATGACGTCACGGCGGGTTAAAGTTTCCGCACAAAACAGAAGACTGAAGGCCAGTTCATAAGGTTTTTAAAGATTGACATGAACCGGTTCAAATCAATCTGGGGCCTAATGTTGGGGATATAACTCTTTACGTAAGCTGCCCAGGAGGGGCCGGGTTGTACAAAAAGAAGCCCATCTGAAGCCCAAGACCAAGACGTGAAGATGGCGGTTCAGTAAAGGGTCTAAAGGCCCACAGGCGATTTATAGCCCATGGTGATAAACCGCCATGAGGGCGTGACTTGTATTGTAAGGTAGAAGTAACTAGTCACCGAGCCGGACACTGTTTATGAGCCGTCCAGGACTCTGTAAGCTGTAGGGCGTCGACCCGTGTATATAAGGGAACGACCCGCTGGGGGCTTAGGGTAAGAAACAACCAATCGAGAACCGGGCATAGCGTATCTCGCTCCCTGGCCATCGAAACCTCAAGCAATACCAACCTAACTAGACGTAGGCCTTCCTTCACCGTAAGGGGCTGAACTAGTAGAAACCTCACATGTCCTTTGTCCCGATTAACCCCTTTAAGCTTCCTAGTTGCGATGGCTCCACGATCAAGTCCTTGCGAGAGGACATCTGCTGTGACAATTCCACGACAATAGGGATGTAGCATCTTCCTGAGTTGTGTGGCGTTGGAAGCCTTTTGTTTGCTGGCTATGCTTTCATGTTTATCTTTGCTGATGCAGCTTCTTTGTAATGCCTGTCATGCTGAACTTTTTTCGCCCAAGTGCTTTCGTTGCTGGAACTTTCTGTATGCACTGGTGGCTTTATCCTACACTGTATATACCTAAGTAAAACCTGGGAACTTGGTGCCTGTTGTCTAAATAAACAAATAAGACTACCATGGGAGAAGTGTGTGAATCCTAATTGACAACACAAAATCAAGCCAATCAAAAAACAAATTGAGGGAGAGGAAGGAGGAGAAGAGATGTTCACCCTTTTCTTCCAGTTGGGCTTGCGGGCATTGATGGCAGTAGCGAGGAGGTGGGGAAGGCTTTCGGACTTGGTGGAGTATATGTGGGATGGCCACTCCTCAGGACCTCGTAGCAGAGGAACATGCGGCGCCCGTGCAACACCACCGTCCCAGGGAGCTTCTCCTTCCCGAGCTCCTGCCGCTGGAACCCGTGCTCTTTATCCAGATTGTGGGCCGCGGCAGGGTGGTCGCGCTAGAGCGTCCGAGGCCGCTGGAGAAGGCCAACAACTGAATTGGCTGCGCTCCTCGAGAATCTGAGCTTGCGGCAATGGAATTCTATAGTTGGGAGGGTCTTGGCCGAGGAGGTTATTGTTCTAGAGATCTACTTAAAAGAGGAGATACACCGCATCGGTTATTCATGCGTGAGGAGGCAGCGAAGGAAACCCATCCGTTCCAATGGGATTTGATGGAGAAGATGAAAAGGGAGAGAGGAATTAATATAAGTGGGGAGTAATTGTCATGGAGAAGTGGAGGCGCTGTTACGGAGAAGATGAGGAGGAGACCGGACACCTGCCTGGAACAGAGATGTCAGAAAATAAAATGGATGGGATCATTGTGCTTCAGCCCAAACAGAAGAAGAGTGTTGCCTGCGGCCCAAACGGAAGACCAGCTAGTAACGGAACTGATGACATGGCGTGCATGCTGATGTGGACTAGTGCATGTTGAGAGAATGCTTTGTAGTGGGGAGCAACTTCTTAAGAATGTAAAATAGGAGTCCAGGTCGGTGGTTTTTTTCTCGAATACGCACAAGTGTGCGTATCATTCATTAAAGAAGAAAGAGAGAAGACTTCCAAATCTATAGTTACAACATATAATTACATGCCGGGATTCTCCGACACCACCACGCTACCTAGTCACTACTCACAATCCGGCCCACATCGTCTACTTCGAAACCTACTGACTTGCCTTTCATGAGGCCAACCCTAACCCACAGAGCACCCTCCTATCTAATCCTAAGTAAGACCGCGATGAGTGATGGGACAGCCCCATTAAACACGATGGCATTTCGATGCTTCCAAATACACCACATCCCAAGTAGGCATTTAGCGCGAGTGGACTTCCGATGGGCAGCGCAACGATCCTGATGAAGACACCAATCACCAAGGCCTTCTCCATCCTGGGGCCCGTGATGTGCCCCATCCAATGCCAAACCTGCTTAGCAAATAAACAGCCAACTAGGAGGGGCTGAATTGTTTCGTCATGTTGGTTGCAAAGTGGGCAAGAGTCCCGGTGAGGTAGTCCACGGCGGGCCAACCGGTCCGATGTCCAGCATTTATTCTTGAGGGCAAGCCAAGCGAAAAAAGGGCAACGCAAAGGCGCATTCGACTTCCAGGTGAACGCCGCTGATGGGGAGATCACACGCCCCATGAATCCTGCGGCATAGGCAGATCTAGCCGAAAACTGTCCGTCCTTCTCCCAAGACCATGTCACCACGTCCTCGACGTTATTCGCAAGCTGTCTTCCGGAGATTAAGGGCCATAACTTTAAGAACTCATGCAGTGCTTGGGGCGAAAGGTTGGGGCCAATGTCGCCAACCCAGTGGTTTGAGTCATGTCATCCGTTCCCAAATATAAGTCTTTTTGGTGATTTCAACAGGGGACTACATACAGAGCAAAATGAGTGAATCTACATTCTAAACTATGTATACAAGCATTATAGTTGTGTTGTTGTAAAAACAGCAGAAATTGAGAAACAAACGAGGACACGATACAATTGATTAAAACTTTTTGATCGCGTGTGTCCATGATTTCTTATGTGATCAATCATGTCGACAAAACCCAACAGTCTCCCTCTTCCAGTCTTGTCCGTAAGTGAAGTTGTACTATCCAACAAGGCACTGATTCAACACATAGTGAGTTCCTCACTCTGGTCTGAAAGACTGAAACCGTCCAACTGGACATACGTGAGCAGCAACAACACACATAGACCACACGCTCCCTGCCTCTGTAGCAGTTTTGGCTTTCTTTTTGGCTTTTGTAGAGCAGAGCAGAGGCCCCTCCCTTCCTTAGTCTTTAAAAAGGAAGAAAATAAAAAATTAACACATTTGCACACAATTTACATATAAATTAAGAGTTTTATAATATGCAAGGATAAGCATGTAATAGTAGAATTTATGTGAAGAATGAATGAAATATGTCATTGATATTACCCTTAAAGAAGAAAGAAAGAAAAATGATTTTTTTAAATAATGAAGTTTCCTGAGGAAGAATGAATTAGTGGCATTGGTATTACCCCGTAGGAAGAAAGAAAATGAAAAACAAGTAATGACAAAATTTATGCATAACATACACAAAAATTGCACTTTTATAATATGTAAGATGTAAGAATAAGCATATAATAGAGGAATTTTCACAAAAAAAATTCTTAAGAAGGAATGAGTTAGTGACATTGATATTACCCTTAAAGAAGAAATAATATGAAACAAAAAATAAAGTAAAATCATAATAATGAAGTTTTCTAATAAATAATGAATTAATGACATTGATATTGCCCCTTAAGATGAAAGAAAAGAAAAAAATTATACCAAAGAAAGGCAAACAGAAACATTATATGAAAGAAAACAAAAGCCAAAGTGCATAAGAATAAAACAGGCATACAGTAACAGGCTTCAAGCCCAATATAAAGCAAACCGAGGTAAGTAAAAATTTCAAAAAGACAACATGAATCTTGACAAAAGAATCAACAGTCCGAAAATTGATTTACCCAAATTTAAAATTCAGGCAACAACATATAGCTAAAGTGTTTAGTGGAGAGCAGCAACGGGAGGAGCTCGGAGCCTGCCGCCGGTTTCTGCTTAGCACGGGTGCTCGCTGCCTTCTTCTTCTTCTTCTTCCAATAGTGGCATATCAAAGACTGGATTTACTGGAAAAGTATTCAGAAGAAAATCTTCAAAATAGACTCTAAATGGGCCCTTCCAGTGATCATTCTACAGTAATTATTTGAAGCATCACAAGATGTGTATGGCTTTGCAAAATGATTGGCCACATATGAGTTCATGCGGAGATTCATAGGAATCACCTGTCATTATCTACCAAGATAATGTCATTTGTATTGCTTACGGGTTATATTTATACTCATGAATTACAGAAATGTAAGAGGGTAATTTGCAAACAAAATATTGTGATATTCATTTATCTCTACCAATGATTATATTACATGATTAAGTTTGTGGAATTGGTATGAGACTGCCTTGAGGTTTGCAATGTCCAGGGGGAGTAAAATCCCAAGTTATAACTCCTCGATGATCTTCTGATCATTGATATTGTACTATTTTTTTCCTTTATGAGTTTTTCTTAAGGTTTCTCATATAAGGTTTCTAACGAGACAATATAAATACAAGTGCGGATATATGCCATATTGGTTTCTCCTTATATTTTTCCACTGTATTTTAAAGGAGTTTCCGATGGCATGTTATTATAAGGTTTCTCCTTAATTTTTCTCACAAGGTTTTTGGAGGAGTTTTCAGTTTTCAATATACATATGATGAATTGATCAAGGGGCAGTGTTGAGAAATAAAATCATGTGATCAATTGTATGGGAGGGATGCCTCCCGGGAGGTGTCTGTTGGGGAAGAGATGTCTCCCCAACACACCCCTTCATCATGTATATAAGTGGGTCTCCCACATTGCAATAGATCTAGTGAATCATTTGGACTCTTCGTTTGTCTCTTTTACTTTCACTCAATAATAATAATTAACCTTTGTGTGGGCACTAATGAATCACATGGTAGTACTATACCTCGATGGAAAAAAATCAAGTAGGGGCAGCTGCCCCCACGGCTCTTCACGTAGGTCCGCCCCTGCTTTGTTCTATCTTTGTTTGAGAGGGGTTGTAATGTTCTATCTGTTGCTATTGGTATTGTTGTATATGCACTTTGGTCAGTTGGATTTATTATTTTAAAGTTTGGCGTTGTTTGCGCCTTCTATCTCTACTACTTAAATCTCTAGTACTTCAAAAATAAATAGTGTTCTTTTTTGTGCTAGGCCGAACTCTTCGTCAACTAGTTTCCACCCCACCATGTTTCTCCATCTATTTTTTTTCATCCAACTGTTTTTTATAATTAGGTATATGCCTGTGCATTGCCACGGGAGCCAAATCTTGTAATCATGCCGATTGCGATTTTTTGAGGGAAGGTGTTGAAAGGATCGATATGGTTGACTAGAGGGGGGGGGTGAATAGGCAACTAACAATTTTTAGCTTTTCTTTAACAATTTAAACTTTGCATCAAAGTAGGTTGTCTAGATATGCAACTAGGTGAGCAACCTATATGATGCAACAAGGATAGGAACACAAGAAAGCAAGTGATATGATACAAATAAGCTTGCACAAGTAAAGGCACGAGATAACCAAGAGTGGAGACGGTGGAGACGAGGATGTGTTCCCGAAGTTCCTTCCCTTTGAGAGGAAGTACGTCTCCGTTGGAGCGGTGTGGAGGCACAATGCTCCCCAAGAAGCCATTAGGGCCACCGTATTCTCCTCACGCCCTCACACAATGCGAGATGCCGTGATTCCACTATTGGTGCCCTTGGAGGCAGCAACCGAACCTTTACAAACAAGGTTGGGGCAATCTCCACAACTCAATTGGAGGCTCCCAACGACACCACGAAGCTTCACCACAATGGACTATGGCTTCGTGGTGACCTCAACCGTCTAGGATGCTCAAACACCCAAGAGTAATAAGATCCGCAAGGGATTAGTGGGGGAATCAAATTTCTCTTGGTGGAAGTGTGGATCGAGGCCTTCTCAACCACTCCCGAACAAATCAACAAGTTTGATTGGCTAGGGAGTGAGATCGGGCGAAAATGGAGCTTAGAGCAATAATGGAGCTTAGGGTTGGAAGAGATAAGTCAACGGGGAAGAAGGGGACTCCTTATATAGGTAGGACAAAGATCCAACCGTTACCCACCAACCAGCCCGCGGCCAGCGGTACTACCGCGCCAGGCCAGCGGTACTACCGCAGGGCTGCGCGGTACTACTGCTTGCTACCAAGCGGTACTACCGCACGGCCATGCGGTATTACCGTACAGGCTCGCGGTACTGCCGCAACCCCAGCGACAGCAAGGTCAGGTCTGACGCGCAGGATCTGAGGGCGTTACTTCCGTGCACGCGGTACTATCGCGTCTCCATGCGGTACTACCGCAAGGCAGAAATCCCCTAGCCAGGGGGGAGGAAACATCCGTGCCTATTTCCGCAAAGAAACGGAAGAAGCAAAAACCCGACACAGTAGTACTGCCGAGGGGCGGTACTACTGCCTGACAGCATAGCGTGGTACTACCGCAGAGTGAAAGCGGTACTACCGCGGTAGGTGCGGATGTAAAAAATTACATCCGCCCCTACTACCGCTAAGGAGCGGTACTAGCCTGGTGGGCAGCAGTAGTGCAGCTCCAGGGGAGCGGTACTACCATGGGCACCTGCGGTACTATCGCGTCACTGCACGGTACTACCGCTGATGCCTACGATACTACCGCTTTCCTGGGAGCAGGACTACCGCGACCCAACTCAGCAGCCAAAACCAGGGAGGTGAGAAAGAGGAAGAAGCTCCAAGGGAAAAAGGAGGGGACAAGAAGGAGACGTGTACGTGATGATTCCACCCAAACCTTTCCAACATGGACCCCCTCTTAATAGTACGGCTTTCCTACGACTCAAATCCACCAAAAAGAAATGTAGAAAAGACGCCGTCTTCAACTGTCTTCGAGGGGAACCCAACCGTCTTGTGCCTAGCGATGAAATGTTTGGGATACTCAAGGCACACGATTAGTCCGCAAATGCGTTGTCATCAATCACCAAAACACCTTAGGGATAAATATGCCCTTACAATCTCCCCCTTTTTGGTGGATTGATGACAATACGGGATTTGCATAAGGGAAATAATATTAAGTAACCGCAAACCCCTCCTCTCTAGAATATAGACGGGCTGCCCCTAGATGTGTGCTATCTAGATGAGTGGTTTGGACTGCACGGCACACATACTAGGATCAAAGCTCCCCCTATATTATAGAGACAAGGCATATCTATCACTAGATAAGATAGCACAAACATAAGTTAACTAAGATAGATAGAGTGCATATGTCTTACACCATATGTAGGAAAGGTCTCGAAGGCACAAACCAAACAAAAGCAAACGAGGCAAACGAGGTCCAAACAACAAAGAAAACAAGCACACCAAGCAAACCAAACAAACACACCAAGCACGACACAACGCAAATCCCTACACTCTCTCCCCCTTTGGCATCGAGACGCCAAAAAGGCAGAGAGGACACCTACAGACACGGGGTGGCTCAGGCAGAGAAGTCGTCCCACTGCTCCTCGTGCTCCTCGTCAGACTCAATGGCGGGGATGGTCTCCTTGATGTCTTCCTCTGAACTGGTCCACTTGTATCCCTGCTTCGACATCTAGGCAGCCTCAGGCGTGATGACGTCCTCAGACCCGCCAGACACATCCTCTCAAAGAGCCTCATAACCTTCTTGTCATGGCAGCGACTCTCCTTGTCTGCCTGTGAGCCCTGTACTGTCCCTTTGCCTGCATGCAGAAGAGAGTCTTCATCTTGTCCTTTAACTTCTTGGCCCACGACCGCTCCGAGGAGGGTGTGGTGGACCTAGCAGCACGGTCCTCAGCAATATTCTTAGTAGCAGCCTCCTCCTCACCAATAGCCCTCCTAGCAGAAGAGGCCTTAGCACGGGTAGTGGTGTTGGCCCAGTTGGGCTTGACGTGGAGGCTGATGGAATCATGGCGAATCCAGTATGGGGCAAGGAACTCATCACCAGGGTACATCTTCTTCCAAGTGGTGGAGAGCAGCAGAAACAGGTACGGTCCATAGATAGGTACCTTGCGAGTGAACACCGCAAACCAAAGCTCACACCACATGATGTGTGAGACATCAAGTGGCTGAGTCTGAGATGAACGTGCCTTTGCACACAGGAGCAACATGTCCACTAGATAGTCATGGACCTTGTCCTTGTCACCAATGTGTGGGAATAGAGTGTTGCGAAAGATGCGATGCATGATATCCAGAAAGGAGTTCAGCACCCAAGTTGACTTGCCAGTGGGGAGCACCTTCTCAACAAGGAAAGGATGAAGCAGGTTCTTGTTGGCACACTCAGAGTTGGCGTGGGGGCGAACACCAACGGGGGTGTGAAGCCCGTCATTAGGAATGTGAAGCAGATCCATGAACTCTTTCCATGTAGCAGATAGCTGACGGCCGTTGGTCATCCAGGTCATCCTCCGCTCATCCCCGGGATGAAAGTACACTGAGGCAAAGAACTGACAGATAAGCTCAGGGTCATAGTCAAGGTGAAAGGAGATCACCGGCTCAATAGCAAACTGCTACACTAAGTCAAGAGCCTCTCCAAAATAGTCACAAAACTTGTCCTTCTGCATGTGATGCATGTCTATCCACTTGACATCCATGAAGGTATTCTGCTTGCTCTTGATCACATCCAGATAGATGAGAGCCTGTTGCTTGGTCCAGAACAACTTGGTGCCTCTAAGGATAGCCCGAGGATTCACATAGGGATTGATCCTCCGGCGTTTGACATACTCAGAGACTGAAATCTCGTCCATGCCCTTAGCAGGTTCCTTTTGCTTGCTGGCAGTGGTCTTGACATTGCGCTTGGGGGCATTGGAGCCCTCTGGGGCTTCATCTTGGGGGTTGCGCAGACTCTTGGAGCCAGTGTCACGACTGGGATTGGAACGGCGAGAGCCACCACCTGAGACACAAAACGCAAAACACCCATGACAAACAAGAGGGATCAATGCAAAGACCACAACAAAGCAAAAGAAACATGCAGAAAGCACACAAGATAATTGCCTAGAGAGAGATTTGACCCCTACGATAGTACTGCCAAGTGCTGCGGAACTAAGATAGTAGTACCGCTCTTAGACGCGTAGTACCGTGTAAGGTCACAGTAGTACCGGGTCTAAGAGCGGTAGTATGAGCTTAGTGCCTCAGCTAGCGCGGCAGTACCACGTCTGATGAGCGGTAGTACCGCACGAGCTAGCGTGGTAGTACCGCACTTGATGGGCGGTAGTACCGCACGAGCGGTAGTACCGCACATGAGACACGGTAGTACCGCACCGCGTCAGATCCGAACAAGTTCAAATCTGAGAAAAGCCCGTGAAACCGCGGCGGTACTACGGTTGGACAAATCTACCACAAGACAACATATCAAGTATGATTCCTACGCAACATGACTCTCCTACATCCTACTCTTGCATAGATTTGGCCTAAAATCTCAAGAACAACAAGCATCTCCCCAAAAACCTAGAAGCGAGAGAACAACCAAGAAAAAGAGGGATTTGGGGAAAAACCTTGGTCCATGGCAAGAGGAAGTGGTGGGGAACGATCCCACCGGTCGGAATCCGAGGAGAGTGGCCGGAGACGGAGATCCGGCGAGGGCCTCCAGCGCCGTTCTTGAGCAAGAGAGAGAGACGTGGGGAGAGAGACAAGTGAATGGGTATGGGGAGTTGGAACTCCCCTGCCCGAGTCATAACCCCCACGCTCCCTCGACGGCGCGGTAGTACCGTGCCCCATCGCGGTAGTACCACTCGGCGCGGTACTTCCGAAGTACCGCACCTGAGAGGTAGTACCACGCTATGGCGCGGTAGTACCATGCCTCTCAAAGCGGTAGTACCACGGCAAGCCGCGGTAGTACCGTGGGCTCAAGAAGATGCACGTTTCAAGCACATGAAAAATGGGGTCTTTGCACAAACACTCCAAGGCAACACGACACCACAAGACCATGCTACACACAAAGGCAAAAAGGCACACGACAAAACGAAACAACCACGAGACACCACCTCTCCAAAGAGAGGGCGGTGGCCGTAGCCACCTATGTTTGAGTCAATTGGTATGGCACCACGAAGAATTATCCTTGGGTCCATGACCAAAACTCGTCTTTGAAGCACAAGTACCATCAAACATGGCTAATGTGAAAAACTTGATCAATTTATGCATAATGGGAGGAGGGATAGTTCATTGAGAGAACAACACTCCCCCTATGTCCATGCCTACATCTAAACAAGACAACACGTTGAGTATGGTGGGGTGTGCAAGGGTTCAAGCAACATTGCTCGAATCAATGATATTTAGCTTATGCCTTAACTCGTGAAATCTTGCTTCATCCAAGGGCTTCGTGAAAATATCTGCAAGGTTATCATGAGTGTTGACATAGTTGAGCTCGATCTCTCCTCGCCTAATGTGATCCCGGATGAAGTGATACCGGATCTCGATATGCTTCGTCTTGAAGTGTTGCACCGGGTTAAGAGAGATCTTGATGGCACTTTCATTGTCACACCAAAGAGGCACTTTGTCACAAATGACACCGTAATCCTTTAAAGTTTGCCTCATCCATAAGAGTTGTGCACAACAACTACCGGCCGCCACATACTCCGCTTCGGTGGACGAGAGAGACACACAACTTTGCTTTTTGGAAGACCAACTTACCAAAGAGCAACCAAGGAATTGGCACCCTCCGGAAGTGGACTTCCTATCCACTTTGTCTCCCGCCCAATCGGAATCCGAATACCCTACAAGCTTGAAGTTTGCTCCTCTTGGGTACCATAAGCCAAAGTTTGGGGTATGTGCCAAATATCTAAAGATTCGTTTGACTGCCACATAGTGACTTTCCTTAGGTGCGGCTTGAAACCGTGCACAAATTCCCACACTCAACATGGTATCCGGTCTAGATGCACAAAGGTAAAGCAAGGAGCCTATCATGGAGCGATATACCTTTTGATCCACTGCTTTACCATTGGGATCTATGTCAAGTTGGCACTTGGTGGGCATTGGAGTGGAAGCCGGCTTGACATCACTTAGCTTGAATCTTTTGAGCATGTCTTGAGTATATGTGGCTTGATTGATGAAGGTTCCTTCTCTTCTTTGCTTCAATTCGAACCCTAGAAAGAACTTCAACTCTCCCATGGAAGACATCTTGAACTTTGAGGTCATGAGAGCGGCAAATTCCTCATTGAAAGCTTTGTTAGGGGAACCAAAGATGATATCATCAACATATAATTGGCACACAAACAACTCCCCTTTGACCTTCTTAGTAAAAAGAGTGGGGTCGATTAGCCCAACTTCAAAACCACGGTCTTGTAACAACTCGGTAAGGTGGTCATACCACGCATGTGGGGCTTGTTTAAGGCCATAGAGTGCCTTATCGAGTTGATACACATGATCAGGAAAGTAGGGATCCTCGAACCCGGGGGGTTGCTTGACATAAACCAATTCATTAATGGGACCATTAAGAAAAGCACTCTTCATATACATTTGTTGTAACTTAAAGTTATGATGAGAAGCATAAGCAATCAACATGCGAATAGATCCAAGGCGAGCAACAGGAGCAAAGGTTTCACCATAGTCGATACCCTCGACTTGGGAGTAGCCTTGTGCTACCAAACGAGCCTTGTTGCGAATGATAATCCCATGGGCATCTTGCTTGTTCTTAAATATCCACTTGGTTCCAATGACATTGTGGTTCCCCGTCGGTCTTGGCACCAATCTCCACACTTTGTTGCGCTCGAAGTTGTTGAGTTCTTCATGCATGGCATTGAGCCAATCCGGATCTTCTAGCGCCTCATAGACCTTGTGGGGTTCGACACAAGAGACAAACGCGTGATGCTCACAATAGTTTGCTAATTGTCTATGAGTTCTTACCCCCTTTCTTAAGCTTCCAAGCACATTCGTCATGAGATGATCCTTGGTGGAGAGCTTGGAAGCAATCTTGGCGGCACGACGCTCCAATTCCTCCTCGGGGGTGAGACGAGGAGTGGTCACTTGATCATCTTGAGCGTCGTCTTGAGCTTGTTCTTCTTCTTGAACTTGCTCGGAGGAGAGAACTTGACCTTGGGCATCACTTGATGTGTCAACACCGTCTTGAGCATGATCTTGCCCTTGGTCATGTTCTTGAGGATGAGGGCCTTCATGTTGTTCTTCGGAAGCGTGTGGGCCTTGGGTTGGTGATGGCTCCACTTGAGTAGAGCTTTGTCCTTCTCCTTCGGCCACAAGGGGTTCCTCAATGGGTAGGATAAAGCCAACACCCATTTTTCTTATGGCTTGAGGAGGAATTTCATCACCTACATCACAAGTGCCACTTTGCTCCACTTGGGAGCCGTTATTCTCATCAAACTCCACGTTACATGTCTCCTCAATAAGTCCCGTGGATTTAATGATGACACGGTAAGCATGAGAGTTTGTAGCATAACCAACAAATATGCCCTCATAAGCTCTAGCCTCAAATTTAAACAACCGAACACCTTTCTTGAGAATGAAACACTTAGACGCGAACACCCGAAAGTACTTGAGGTTGGGCTTGTTACCGGTGAGTATCTCATATGGAGTCTTGTTCAAGCCCTTGCGAAGGTAGAGCCGATTGGATGCATGACACGCGGTGTTGATGGCTTTGGCCCAAAAGTTGTACGGGGACTTGAACTCCGCCATCATGGTCCTTGCCGCATCCATCAACGTCCGGTTCTTCCTCTCCACAACACCATTTTGTTGAGGGGTGTAAGGTGCGGAATATTGATGCTTGATCCCCTCATCACTAAGAAACTCATCCAAGGTGTAGTTCTTGAACTCGGTGCCGTTGTCACTTCTTATTGTCAAGATCTTTGCATTGTGTTGACGTTGTGCTTCATTTGCAAAGTCAATGACGGTTTGTTGGGTCTCGCTCTTCCTCTTGAAGAAATAGACCCAAGTGTATCTTGAGTAGTCATCCACAATCACCAAGCAATACTTCCTACCCTCAAGACTATCGAA
Organism: Triticum aestivum; assembly: GCF_018294505.1. NCBI lineage: Eukaryota > Viridiplantae > Streptophyta > Magnoliopsida > Poales > Poaceae > Triticum > Triticum aestivum. The sequence goes on along the minus strand of NC_057800.1, from coordinate 684,790,730 downwards.
GGATGGAGGCCCAAAGAGATCCATGTGAAGGAGCTCCAAAGGCCTCTTTGAGTAAAAGATAGTCGTGGGAGGGTGAGCCTTCTCATGTAGCTTTCCTTCGATACAAGCACTGCAAGCACAATCTTTAGCAAAACTAACATTCGTTAGTCCACGGACATGGTCCCCCTTGAGGAAACTTTGCAAAGATCTCATATTGACATGGGCTAGACGATGATGCCAAAGCCATCCCACATCAACTTTAGCCATTAGGCATGTTGCGGTCTTAGTGGGTCGCTCCGAAAAGTTAATCACATATAGACCGTTCTCGACATGCCCAACAAAGGCTACTTTAAGAGTCTTGCTCCACAAGAGGGCCACGGTATCGATATCAAAGAAAGTGGCAAAGCCCATGATTTCAAGTTGACGAACGGAAAGTAAATTGTATGCAAGGGACTCAACAAGCATGACCTTCTCGATCGTGAGATCATGAGAGATGACCACCTTGCCAAGTCCCAATACCTTAGAGGAGGAGGCGTCACCCCACTCGACATTGGTGGGCATAGATGGAATCTTGTGCACGTCCACCACCAAGTCCTTGCTTCCGGTCATATGATTTGTAGCTCCGCTATCGAGCAACCATGATCCCCCACCGGAAGCAAACACCTACAAGAGATTAATGCTTGGTTTTAGGTACCCATTTTGTAATGGGTCCTTTGATGTTAGTAACAAGGGTCTTTGGAACCCAAATAGACCATTCAATGTATTCATGAGGAGAACCAACGAATTTGGCATAGACATGCCCATCACTAGCACGGCATAACACATAAGAAGGATTAAAGTCGCCGGCTTTGATGCGAGGAGTGACATTGCCCTTTTTGACAATGCCACCCTTCGCATTGTTCTTCTTCTCCTCGGAGGCACTTTCTCCCTCCTTCACAAATGTTTGCATGAGAGGAGGAGGTCGTTTGATCTTGTCATTCTTCTTCTTGTTCTTGGAGTCGGGCACGTACCCAACCCCTTCCTTGGCCACAACTCCCTTTTGGTTGATCAATAGGTCGTTGAGGTTCTTCTTGCCTTGTATGCAAGTCGCAAGACCTCTCTCAAGTTGCCCCTTTAGCTTAGCATTCTCCTCAACGAGATGCACATGCTCACAACATGGGTTAGTAGCATTTGCATTATCAATTAACATCATACGAGGAAAAGTGGCTTTTTCCTTGGTTAGCTTTACTTGAAGTTGATCATGAGACTCTTTGAGGCTAGCATGAGCACCCTTCAAGACCTTGTGAGCCTTGTCAAGTAGATCAAACTCCTCTTTGAGTCTAGCAAGATCAACCTCAAGTTCGGCCTTCTCGGAGTTTAGCACATGAGAAACAATGAGGACATGATCATAATCTTTCTTTAACTTAGCATGATCAATGTTGTGTGACTCCTCAAGAGCCAAACGAAGACCACGCTCTTCCTCAAGAGCATTGGAAAGATCCGAAATCTTATCGGCATAGTCACGACTATGCCCTTCCATCTTAGTGATGGTGTCTTCGTGAGCCTCGATCATGTCATTGGCTTCACCAAGTTGTTCCAAGAGAGCAACAAAGTGCTTCTTGGATTTTCCCTTAAGTTTGCCCATAAAGGCCTCAAACTCATTTGCCTCCACATTAGCTCCCTCAAGTTTATTAATGCTATCCGTCGGAGAAGGATGATTAATGATGGTAGTTTTGATGTTGGGGGTTACCTTGTTGGTGGCTTTAGCCATGAGGCACTTGGTAGTGATGCTCTCATTGGGTGAGTCGAAGAGAGACACCCGTGGAGTCGTCACAATGGCAACGGAGGCCATGGCAACCGACTCATCACCTTCATCATCGTCATCATCCTCATTGTACTCTTCTTGTACCACCAATGCCTTGGGAGGAGTCTTCTTGGTGAAGTTGCTCTTGTTGGGGAACGACTTGGCCTTGTCCTTTCGGATGAGCTTGCCACCATTGCCTTCCCTCTTCTCATACGGGCACTCCGCAACAAAATGACTCACGTTGCCACAATTGTAGCAAGCACTTACACATTTCTTGCTCTTCGTGCCATTTGAGTTGTTTTTGCTAAAGTTTGGCCTCGAGTTTTTCTTGCTCCAAAATTGCCTTGAAGCGAGTGCCATGTGTTCATGATACGCATACTTTGTATCTTCGGGGTTGCTCTCCTCTTCTTCCTCTTCTTCTTCAACGGTGAGCTTGGCCTTCAATGCAAGGTTGGGCTTCTTTGCCCTTTGAGAACGAAGCACCGCATTGTCGGTGGTCTTGTCCAAAATGTTCATGGCCACAAACTCATCCAACACTTCGCTTGAGGTCAAACTGTGGAAGTCCGGTCTTTGACGAATGACGGAGGACATGGCCTTGTGGTAGGGCATCATTACCTTGAGGAATTTGCGCTTGATCCAATTGTCATCCGTGTCCTTGCTCCCGTGATCTCGTAGTGAGACCGCGAGTTTGGTTACTCTCCGATAAAGCTCACGAGGTTCTTCATCTTCTTTCATTGCAAACTCATCAGCTTCATCTTGCACCACTTCATAGTTGGAGCGTTGAATGCATGCGCTTCCCCGGTAGAGAGAGACAACACAATGCCATGCGTCTTTGGCCAAGACGAAGGGCCGAAGATGAGGTAGGTCTTCGGGTGAAATTGCATCTTGAATGATGAAGAGAGCATTCTCATTGAATTGATTATCCGCGGCTTTTCAAGGAGTGTAGTTGCTTGGATCATGCAGATAGAAACCTTCTTCAATGATTCTCCAAAGGTTAGTGTTCACATGATTTAAATGACGTTTAAAGCGGTAAACCCAAGAATCAAAGTCCTCATTTTTCACAATCTTAGGGGGAGGACCAGCATGATTCAAATGGGTGGAAGGAACCGGTCCACCATAAACAAGTGGTGGTTCCACATGAGCAAAGATGTCGGTGCCATTTTTACTACTAGAAGAAGGAGCCTTTTCACTACTAGCTTCCCCCTTGTCGGAGATAGCATCCGTCACCTTGTTGGTGGGATCACCCACTTTCAATGATGCGGTGGATAGTTTAAGCCCCTCAAGGAATTTAGTAAATATGCTTTCAACCTCGGTCGTCATGGAGGTTTTCAATGTCTCCAAGGCCACACTGAACTCCTCACGAGAGACCGAGGTTCCCCCATCGCCCGTAGACGAGGTCAGATTCGCACCGGAGTGTTCCTCCACACCGTCTACGGTATCAACCATACTCTTCGGATGGTAAAGTCCTTAATAAAGAGACGAGGCTTAGATACCAATTGAAAGGATCGATATGGTTGACTAGAGGGGGGTGAATAGGCAACTAACAATATTTAGCTTTTCTTTAACAATTTAAACTTTGCATCAAAGTAGGTTGTCTAGATATGTAACTAGGTGAGCAACCTATATGATGCAACAAGGATAGGAACACAAGCAAGCAAGTGATATGATACAAATAAGCTTGCACAAGTAAAAGCACGAGATAACCAAGAGTGGAGATGGTGGAGACAAGGATGTGTTACCGAAGTTCCTTCCCTTTGAGAGGAAGTACGTCTCCGTTGGAGCGGTGTGGAGGCACAACGCTCCCCAAGAAGCCACTAGGGCCACCGTATTCTCCTCACACCCTCACACAATGCGAGATGCCGTGATTCCACTATTGGTGCCCTTGGAGGCGGCGACCGAACCTTTACAAACAAGGTTGAGGCAATCTCCACAACTCAATTGGAGGCTCCCAACGACACCACGAAGCTTCACCACAATGGACTATGGCTTCGCGGTGACCTCAACCGTCTAGGATGCTCAAACATCCAAGAGTAACAAGATCTGCAAGGGATTAGTGGGGGAAATCAAATTTCTCTTTGTGGAAGTGTGGATCGAGGCCTTCTCAACCACTCCCGAACAAATCAACAAGTTTAATTGGCTAGGGAGTGAGATCGGGCGAAAATGGAGCTTAGGGTTGGAAGAGATAAGTCAACAGGGAAGAAGGGGACTCCTTATATAGGTAGGACAAAGATCCAACCGTTACCCACCAACCAGCCCGCGGCCAGCGGTACTACCGCGCCAGGCTAGCGGTACTACCGTAGGGTTGCGCGGTACTACCGCTTGCTACCAAGCGGTACTACCGCACGGCCATGCGGTACTACCGTACAGGCTCGCGGTACTGCCGCAACCCCAGTGACAGCAAGGTCAGATCTGACGCGCAGGATCTGAGGGTGGTACTTCCATGCGCGCGGTACTACTGTGCCTCCATGCTGTACTACCGCAAGGCAGAAATCCCCTAGCCAGGGGGGAGGAAGCATCCGTGCCTACTTCCGCGAAGAAACGGAAGAAGTAAAAACCCGACACAGTAGTACTGCCGAGGGGCTGTACTACTGCCTGACAGCATAGCGCGGTACTACCGCGGAGTGAAAGCGGTACTACCGCGGCAGGTGCGGATGTAAAAAATTACATCCGCCCCTACTACCGCTAAGGAGCGGTACTAGCCTGGTGGGCAGCGGTAGTGCAGCTCTAGGGGAGCGGTACTACCGTGGGCACCTGCGGTACTACTGCGCCACCGCACGGCACTACCGATGATGACTACGGCACCAAAAAGAAACATAGAAAAGACGCCGTCTTCAACTGTCTTCGAGGGGCACCCAACCGTCTTGTGCCTAGCGATGAAATGTCTGGGATACTCAAGGCACACGATTAGTCCGCAAACGCGTTGTCATCAATCACCAAAACACCTTAGGGATAAATATGCCCTTACAGGTGTGACGCCTAGGGCATATAATTATGATGATTGCAATTTTTAAAAGGAAAGGTGTGACGCCCATTGGGTCATGTAATTATGATGATTGAATCAAATCATCACTTGCCAATCGATGAAAAAAGATAAGGTGAATGTACGAAGGTGCGCAGAACACGGTCCGTTGGCAAGAAAATGAACCTTAGGTTCTTTTTAGATAGTAGAGATGCCATATTTGACACACCTTTAGGCCGCTCCATCACATTAATTTACTTACTTCTTGCACCAATGTCAACTTAAATTACTTTCCAAACTTCCCAGCATATCTATAATACCTAAATAGTTCATCCCCACTATTCTATTTCTCTTGACATGCAAGCTATCCGCATCATCATCAGTGCCACATCAGCATTTAGTTAGAGGATTACATGTGGGACCAACCACACTAGAAAACAGCCATGTTAGCTTCAGTCAATGCGGGTAGGACCTGCGAGAGAGGCTGCCCACGCACGTCTCTGTCTGTGGCGATTCCCATCGCATCCTTCCCAACAGAGTGCCTCATCAGTTCCCCACGACAGCGGATTCCCCTTCCTCTTCGTCTTCTCCAATCTCCATCAAATCCCACTACACAGTTAGGGGGTGTTTGTTTCCAGGGACTTTTTTGTGTAGGGACTAGAAAAAGTCCCTCTTAGAGACTTTTTTACCAAACGGGAGGGACTTTTTAGGGACTAAACTAGACATTTGGGACTAAATGAAGAAGACTCTCAAGGAAAGTCTTTTTGGGCCTTTTTGGAACTTTTCCAATAATGCCCCTCCATGCATTCATTGGCCCGCCACCCCATGGTCTTGTTTGATTGTTATTTTTCTATATACTAGGGGCAACATGGTCATTTAATAACCTCTAGGAAGGGACTAAGGACTTTTTAGTCTCTGGAAACAAACAGGGAGGGACTTTTTAGTGACTAGGACTTTTTAGTTGGGACTAGAAAAAGTCCTATGATTTATGAACCAAACAGGGGCTTACTCTGTCGATTCAGTTGCTCTTACAATCTGGTAGTATTTCTCTCCGGAGCGCTTGCGATTTCTTAAGGTAAGCGATGGCGAGGGCGTGCCCCCTTGCAACGAGATCCACAGGTGGTCGTCCCAGCCCTGCCTCCGGCTTCCCCGACGTAGGTGCCCCCGCCCTGGAAGAAGAGGGCCTCGCGGCGGATGCCACTGCGCCGACATCGACCCCAACCACTCTCGGCGTTTACCTTGCCGTCGTGTGTCGGGTGCCTTGACAGAAGGCCAGGAAGGCTCCCCGTGGTGCGGCCAACCCTTCTCGCTGCCGCTCAACTTCCCCACCACGCATCCGCTGGGCTCTCGCCTGGATGGACGCTCTTCCCGGCAACTCAACCATGGAGTGTACGTTGCGCCGGGGAGGTCTCCAGCCGGTGGACATTTTTCTTTTCGGCCTCGAAGGGCTGGGGTAGTGGTGACATCGGGTAGGGCCTCCATTGATAGCCATGACTTGCAGGAGTGCTAGATCGACGTCCTCCCGCAGGTGCCGCCTCGACTGATTCAGAGACGACATTGATTGCGGCAATGGTGGCCCTTCCTGGCAAGTGGCATTCTACTGCAGCAATGGTGCCTTTTTTGTTTTGGGCAAGCTGACCTCATGCATCTGCGCAGGAAGTTTGGCTCCTTTCTATCAGCGATGGATTTGCAAGGTTCAGTACCTGTTCTTCAGTACGAATTTGGTATTCTGTCTTGAAAAAAAATCTTATTCAAAAGAGATCAGCCGAACTGTACAGGCGTACACACCCACTGCTTTACGCCTTCTGCCTTCTATATTTAACAGCTACTTTTGAAGAAACAACAACCTCTCTCATCTATAACTTTTGTTGTAGGTATTCAGTAATTGATGTTTGGCGCTCCCTCTCCTAATAATATCCGAGATGGTGCTTCACTTCGTCTTCCCATGATCTCAGGTGGTGTGTGCTAGACGACAACCAAGTAGTCATCTTGGTCGCCCCGATCACTGCATATGCATACTCTGCAGATTTTTGTCTCCTACTGGTATATTCTTCCCAAGTTCCTCCTGTGTTTTGATTTTCGGTTTGAGCTTTTTTTCGCCCTAGGCCGAGATGGCCGAAATTCGGTCATTTTCAAAAATTTCGGCTGAAATTTGACCAAATTTTGACTGCAATTTGACTTAAATTTGACCAATTTCGGCCTAAAGATACTTTCCGCCTCAGGCCGAGATGGCCGAAATTCGGCCGAAATCCGTTTTTTCGGCCGAAAATCAAGATGGAACTTCCTCTCCATTGCTAATTCTGCATTTTTGTTTGCTTCATTCAAATCTGAATTAATATTTCTTTGATTGGATATGTAAACTTGCATTCTATACAAGCACCCTGTGTGCTGTGTGTTTGGGGGTACCTTTCTAGAGATCGTCATTGTTGTTAGAGATTTCACCAGAATACAATACATTTGGTTGCTGACGGATATCTTTTCAACATCATTGGCCTGCTTAATACGTGATATCTTTAGTGTGAGCTTTACTTATATGAATTTTGTTTTTTCATGAATGGCAAATTCGATAATGAAACATCTCTTTTTCATCAGGTCACCTGTAGAAGATTATAACCGTTTCACATGCCCTCTCTTTGCATACTTTGAGGGCATGACCATTTGAATTATTGTGTAGTTTCTTTTCAGCAGTAGTATGTACAATTTCAATAATCTCAATTTTGTTTAAAAGAAGTTCAAAACTATCAAATAAACCGTGAGAGCATAATGGTGCAGGCTTTGCCTAATGTTGTCAGATCCATTTCGTGTCTACTATTTGTTTCCTTGACTACAAATTCAGAGTTCATTTGAATTCTTGTGACCGGTCTTTGTGTAAGAGCTAACATCACCGCATCTGTCGCCGACACCACACACCACTTACAGTCTCCTTCAAGCATGGCATCAATGGCATGCCTGCCTGATCCCACAACCGTTGTTTGCTCTCCGATGACTTCTAATTAATCTGAAAAACAGTTTCTGTTCCCTGCTCATGCTACAACTTGGACCATGGCATCTGCTGACATGAATGTACTCCGATTTTGGATCTCAAGAATTTACTAATTGATGCTTATTCTATACATTTCTATTTTAAAAATTGTTGATTCAAGCTTTATAGGTTTCCTGATGATGTGTGGCAAGAAGTCTGCTATGAACCAAATTTGGAATTCTTGAGAAGGTACATAAGTTTCTCTCCTTATTAATATTTATAATATTTGTCACCTAGCTGTAGCTATTTTTGCTTGCTCTAACCAGTTATACGTCTGCAATGATTTGTCCAAGTTAATTCCCTCTATCTTATTCCGTCAACTAGATCATACAGGGGTTCAAACAGGTTTATGAAATGGCTATTTTTATACTGATAGTAACTCAAGTATATTACCTATTGTAGTACAGTTATGTTATAGCAGATATAAGTAGAAGTTGTTTGATTTCAGGTGACGATTCCCCTTTCCCCAACACTTACTGATAGTATATTGCTTTTTTTTGTTCCATATCGCAGTATTGAGACTAAATTGGAGAGAGAGAACAAACCTGATACACTTGGTAATGTTGGTCATCCGAAGGCTTCAGGATTACTCCCTCAGTTCCATAATTATATATGTATTATTGGACGGAGGGAGTATCATTTAGTGACTGGCAAAATCTATTGATGCGTGTACATAATATCAACAAATGTTACTTACTCATTTTATTGTCATGTAATACTAGGATTTGTGAATGTGTTGTATCTAAAAGTGATCTATTTTGCACCAACATCTACATGCATCTAAATGGCTGAGAGGATGTAATGTAACTGAAACCTTTAGCCTAACTTGAAGCATGGACATAAAAGATCAATTTTTATTAACCACTTTTTTTGCGGGTGAGCCACATTTTTTGGATGAACTGAATTATTCTCAATTTTTGAAACACCGTTTGATGCATTGATAATACAACATGGTGCTTCTGCTTTATTACCTTATTTTCTTTCACATGTATATCATGTAGTTGGCATTTATTCCTTACAAATTATTTGTTCAAACTTCCCGCAGCAACGCGCGGGGCATCATCTAGTTATAAAGTAAATAACGAGCAGAATTTGATAAATATTTATTTACACAATCACATGATAACGCTAGATAAATCACGAACTAAGATACTAAAATATTTATATCCCGTTACAACGCAATGCAAGTGCGTCGTCCTAGTCTATCTAAAAAATACAGACCTTATTTGTTTGGGAAAAAATACAGAGCTTGTTCGGTCTGTTTATAAGCCATAAAGAACAAATCAATTAAGTGTTCAAAAAACAAATCAATTAATTAATATATTTAATTTCTGCTTATCAGTCTACAGCCTCCACTTGGCACTGAGTACTAGGGCCCGGCCTATGAGCAACTACTTCAAGAAAAACAGAGCAACGCAGAGGTGGCCGCTCTGTTCTTGGTCCTGCACCTACACTGGCAGATTGGGCGCCATCGATCAGCAGCCACCGAGATCCATGACGAGCTCCAGCACCAAAGCATCGAGCAAAGCGGTCTCTATGTCGGCGCTGACGTCCCGTCGCTCCGGCTGCACGCTGGCGGCGTCCAGTCTCGACCTTGGCACCTCCGAGGAGACTAGCTCGGACACCCTGGCCAGCTCCGCTCGGTGCGTCGCCCAGTAGGCGGCGCTCGCGGCGGGGCTTCCGGCGGCCGTGGTCCCGTCTTCCTCGTGGAAATTCTTAGGGCTCGTGCGATAGTAGTAGTCGTCGCCGCCGTCGTGGTCGGCAAGATCGTTGGCGTCATTGACGAGGTCCTCAGACTTGGCGAACAACTGGGTGCGCAGCGCAGGCGTGTACGCCGTCTCCATCTCCATGAGGAGCTCCCGGACGATGGCCATGGCGTTCTTGGGCGAGTCTTGCACGTAGGAGAACCTGCTCTGGCCGTGGACAGGAGAGCTCTCGAACGGGTGCTCCAAAACGGAGACGGGGCTCTGCTGCTTCTCGTCGTCATACTCGGAGTCGGAATACTCCGTCTCCTGGCCGCCGGCGACCCCTGCGTCGGCCCTGAGCTTCACGGCGTCGAGATGCTTGGAGCAGGGCAACGGCGACGGCGCGACCCTCTTGAAGGACTCGGAGCACTGCAGGGCGGCGGGCTTGTTGTGGTTGGCCGCCTTGCCGTGGAGGATCTTGGAGAGCAGCAGCCGGAGGAGCCCGGAGCCCGCCGCCGGTTGCTGCTTACCACGGGTGCTCGCTGCCGCCTTCTTCTTCTTGCTGGTGAGTCGCTTGAGCACGGATGCCGCGTCGTTGCCGGCGGCTGCGGCTGGCCAGCACAGGGCGGTGTCATAGCCATCGAGGAGCCGGCCCGAGCAGCCCTTCTCCAGGAGGTGGAGGTCGAGGGAGAAGGGCTCCTGCCTCTCCTCCAGCAGCTCCGACAGGCGCCGGCCGGACGGCGAGGAGGACAGGCACGCCATTCACAGGAGCTTATGGGCAATGAGGAAGTAGAGACTAGAGAGTAGACAGAAAATATGTGTTTGAAGTTTGAACAATGAGCTAGGAGGAGAAGAGGAGCTGGGGTTGGAGATGGGTGTGGGGTGGGGTGGGGTGCTTATAAGAAGAGAAGGCCAACTAAACGTGTTTTCTGAGAAGAGACGATGAGACAAAGAATATATTGTGCGGTGATAGGAAGACGCGCATGAAGGTTAGGGGATTCTTTTAAGTTGGTGCCTCTGTCTTGTCTCTTGTTATGATCATCAGACAAGCTTTGATTTTGTTCTGTTTTTATAAACACAGATACTGATGACTACATATGACTAGCACCTAACAAAAGTCGTGCTATTTTTGGCGTTTGGGCTGGGTGCTGCATGCACGGGTGACCTCAATGCGTATTATGTGCCTGCGACATCTCTAAGAAAGAACAATCTGTGGCAAAATGTCTCCATGGTGGAGAATGTATATGATGAGTCAAATCACCAGGTGAAAAAATGGCTCATAAAGTGCTCTTGGCTCTGAGTTGGTGCCCTCGCATTGAGTGACGGAGCTGCAGTTGGTTTGGGGTTTTTGAATCCTCGAAACTCAAAAAGGCAAGTACACTTGTATAGCTGTATCTGCACTCTGACTTGCATCTGCACTCTGCACGCTGCACTAGCCACAGCCAGCACTGCGCCCTAGAGAAAAGGCTGGCACCGGGCAGTGGGCACAGTAGTTTCTGAAATGCAGATTTGACCACCAAAATTTGCATTGGAACAACACAGTCATGGTAAATATCAAGGCATTTCCAGACGCACGCAGCCAAATCAAATTACCAAGAGCAGCCTCCCTCGCCTTGGATACCTACGGCCGGCCGCTGCCACCTCAGAGGCACTCCTTTGTCAGCCTCTGCAGCATCGGCGGTGTTGTTTAATGCCCCGGTCTCCCGAGTCACCTTCGTGCCACCTTCTTGCACTTGTCTTATCACACCTCACCGCTGATTAAGGTACTGTATCCAGAAATCACAACAGAACAAAAAAGAGAGTGACAAAACTATACCGAGGAGGTGACACTTGTCCGTGTATCTCGTCTCAACAAACACTCTTGCGTGTATCTTCTTTTTTAAGGTACTCTTGTGTTGGCGGGTGGGTGAGGCAATGTTCACCCGCTAGGATGGACCCGCCCGCGTGACGATACATGTTTGTGCGGAAAATACTATCTGGCCTTACTATTCCTTCTTCAAACAGTGTTCTCGAATACAGCTTCAATTTTGTCAACTTTCCCAGAATACCATAGATGTCATTTTCTTCATGAAACTTCTCATACGAGTATACCAGTCGACCATGTACGTTAAAAAGATTAGGTTTTTTTTTTCTGAATTTTTGCTAGTATTTTTTCCGAATACTAAGGGGTTCCCATGGAAACGCGTTCCACAAAGCCGTGTCATATGACATGGCAACTAGATAAAAAACACAACAAAATTTACTATTATGACATGGCAACTAGATGCAAAAACACATTCGAAAATCTGCTGAGACTAGAAAAGAAACCAGAGAAAAGTGTCCATGATATAAAAAATATGGCATTTTTTGAGATGTATGGTCGTAGCATGCTTAAACATACAAATTTTTGCCATGACATAAACCACAAAAAATACACATGAACAGAACAAAAGAAGCAAAACACAACAAATACACATGAACATAAAATTGCCAAAAGTCTAGAAAATAATAATGTATAAAGCAAAAATACAAATAGTTTGCCATGACTTGTAGAATAAAATTGTCATCCATAAAAATGTTACCATTACTAACTTTATGAAAGCCTGGCAAGTTTCAAGAAAGATATGATATCATAGCACGATGAAACGAACAAATAAAGCATAAATTTGTCGTCATGTACAACATAACAATCTATCTATCTTTCTATTATATACTTAAAACAATAGGCAAACAAGCCATCCCGTTCGTCCACGCAGATAAAAATTCTGGATCATTAACTTTATATACAAACGGTTGAGATTTAAAGATGTAAACATTACATACAAATATTATGTGCATGCACTATTTTGCCCATGTAAAGTGACAAGTTTGTCACGTACATGTATGTATGATTGAAAAGCGCAATCATAAATCACGTGCATGTGAAAAGCCTAAAGAAATTCACGTGCAGAAGAAGACACGACAAGTTTAATTCTGCTTCGAATTCTACTAGAAGAAAACAATAAAAGCAAGGCACGCTACACATAACCCAACCTGCCGCCTAATCCAATGTCACGTAATATTGTAAAAAAAAATCTCATGTACATATGCATAGGTTGAGGAAATACCTAAAAAAACATAACCGGAGGAAAGCAGTCCAAAAATATATGTTCCATTCCTCTTAATTTTAACAATTACAATCAAAAGAAAAATATATGTTACATGCAAAAAAATCAGGTAGACGACATATGTTGCAAACAAAGAGATCATAGGTCCTCTTGGAGGCATCGTTGTATCGTTGCCACCCCCCTCTCACACGGATCTACCCATCTAGGCCTTTCCAAGGAAAAACCTTGATCTTGCGATCGGTCGATGACGACACTTTGGTGTCGTTTTTCCTCTTGGGGGCTTCGTCTCGGAGCTCGGCATTGGCAAGCGGGACGGTGGTTTGTGGTGGTTGTGGTGTCCATACTTCTGTGGCAACGATGATGGTGGGGGCGATGTCAGCGACGCGATAATGGTTGCGGTAGTCGGCTCTTCTTCGACGTGTTCACGATATTGCCTCGATTTGTTTGCTGCTGTAGAGTCGAAGCTGCGGTGACGGGGCCCTGTGGTATACGATGACAGGCTACAGGCGGCCATTCGGCGATCTTTCGTGGTGCCAGCCATGCATGGTTTTATCCTTCAGAGTTCTCTGTCGAAGTCAGAGCTGCTCTGTCTGGCCGTAGGTGGCCGAGTTTTTGGTGCAGATCTACATGTAGCTTCACGCGCCTGCTATGATGTGGGTTGAGTCGATGATCGCCTACGGTGAAGTCGGAGTCGTTCGCTTAGAGTTTAGGGATGGCGATGGCGCCTTTAGGGGATGAGTGATGATGATGACGCATGCGTGCTGTCTCGCCAAGACCCTCTTTAGGGTGGTGTGCGTGGGTTTCTTATGTGTGTCACTCAGCGGTTGTGATGGTTTTCGCCCAGTTTCCCATACTAGGCAAACATGGTTTTCGCTCTGTTTTCTCTAATTAACATATCAACTCTTTTCTTCTTAATGAATGCCAGGGTTACTCCGCTAGTTTCACATATATCAAAAAGAAGAAGAAAAAAACACATAAAAGTTTGCCATGATGAAAAGCACAAAATTGCTACATGTCTACAAAATCATATATGAAGACACATGCCCTACACCCATGCTCTCCTTTCATACTTCCCAAGATGGAAGATGAGGAGAAAACAAAGGTAATTCTTTTTTTAGAACGAAGACGCAAGGATGAAAGTGCGTTATATCGACTAGAGGGGGGTGAATAGGCGATTTTTATGAATTCTTCACCGAGGAATTTCAGGGTGAGGAAATTCCTGGGTGAAGAACTACTTGCAGCGGAATAAATACTCAGAAGTAAACATAACAAAGCATGAGCATGGTCTTCATGAAGAAATGAAAACAAACACAGGGTACAGAAAGCGTAAACACAGGATAACAGAACGAAGACAAACAGACTAAAGAAATTGAACTGAGGAAATTGAGAAAGTCTTCAGTCAAAGTCTTCAAACAGATATGAACAAGCACACAACACAGAAATGAGGAAATGAAAGGATTGAGGAAACGGAACCAGGTAGCTTGGTGAAGACAATGATTTGGTAGACCAGTTTCAACTGCTGTGACAGTTGTACGTCTGGTTAGGGCGGATAGGTATTTAAACCTGAGGACACACAGTCCCGGACACCCAGTCCTGAACACGCAGCTCAGGACACTCAGTCCTCACCGTATTCCCCTTGAGCTAAGGTCACACAGACCTCGCCCAATTACTCGTGGTAATTCTTCAGGTGACTTCCAAACCTTCACAGACTCGGTCACTCGGTGATCCACAATTTTCTCTTGGATGCTCTAGACCATGACGCCTAACCATCTGGAAGATGCACAATCTTCAAAGGTAACAAGCGTCAGATCCACGCAGGATCAATCTCTTCAGTGATGCTCAATCACTTTGGGTTTGTAGGTGTTTGGGTTTGGGTTTTTCCTCACTTGATGATTTTTACTCAAAGTCCTCGGAGGATGGGATGCTCTCAAATAATAAGTGTCAGTTTCTCTCGGAGCAGCCAACCAACTAGTGGTTGTAGGGGGCGGCTATTTATAGCCTAGGGAGCAGCCCGACATGATAAGACATAAATGCCCTTCAATGATATGACCATTAAGTGGGTAGATATTTTGGGACAGCTGGCGCATAGCACGACAACGGTCAGAATTTTGAGTATCCAGTTCCTCAGGGCTATCATGTTCCTCACTATGTAGGCAATCCACACCGACGAATTCCCAACTCCTCGGTCAGAACAAATTCCTCAGAGACCATAAGAACTTCGTCCCTGTCACTGAAGAAATTGGCTGAGCTGTATGAGATTTCCAATGGCTTCACTCGAAGGGATTGGTAGATGTAGGATTTGAGTTGAGCGTCACTTGGAAAATTTTCCTTAGTAGTTCCTCGACCCCCTTTAACAGTACGGTGTTTCCTATGACTCAAGAAAGAGAAAAAGAAACTACGAAAACAAAAGTTGTCATGCTTCATGTTCCTCGAATGAATACCAAGTCTTCAGGATCACACCAATTTATTCACTTTCAAAGTCTTTAGAAAGTCTCCAGAAATCCGAAGTCTTCAGTCGAAGAACTTCATTTTTAGGGGCCGACTTTCACTCTAAATATCAAACTCCTTATAGACTTATAGACCTGTGTGCACTCACAAACGCATCAGTCCCTTAACCTATAAGTCTTCAATACACCAAAATCACTAAGGGGCACTAGATGCACTTACAATCTCCCCCTTTTTGGTGATTGATGACAATATAGGTTAAGTTTTCAACGGGGATAAACATATGAAGTGTACATACTGAAATTGAGGATTTTTATTGCAAGATATAGAAGAACCCCCCGTGAAGATGTGCATAGTGAGGAATTTGCTTTTGAAGCAATGCACACTTGAAGAGTAGAGTCAGGGAGATTTCCCCCTATATCTTGTAATTCATACACGCATTTAACATATAATATGAAGAATTTGAAATGCATGATGAAATATGGTGACTAATGTAATTCAGCATGCGTGCATTAACATTAATGAGGAATAAGCATGCAGAAAAACTCAGTAAAAGTATCAGACCACCATAGAGTTTAAGTTTACAACTCGATCGAATAAAGTCTCAGAAGAACGAGAGTTGTAACTTAGAAAAAAAACGCCCATATATGTAGAGCCGCTTGAAGACTAACTCAAATTTCTCCCCCTTTGTCATCGAATGACCAAAAGGATCAAAAATGTGGACTAGTGCCCCTGAAGAATATCAAGTTGATGGAGGAGCGCCAGCATTGTTGGGGTCGTTTGTCGTTGCAGGGCCTGCCGCAGTGTTGTCCAAGTCTTCATACTCGTCGGTGTCGCGGGATGAAGAATAGGAGCTGGCCACCAAGGTAGGAACTTTGACCTTCTTGAATTTCTTCGGAGGAGGTGCAGACTAGTCAAAGTTCTCCTTGAGACCCATTTGCTTCAGATCTTCTTCACCATACAGATGTGATAAGATAGCCCAGGTGCGACCGAAAACTTCATTGAGGTAGTAATGGTTTTTCTTACTGCATTATGTGTAGCAGTCATGTTGTGAAGAAGAGAACCAAACTGACGCTTAACCTATTTATGGTTTTGATCCACCTTCTGGTGAAGACTAAGAAGCAGCTCACAGTCAGTCATCACCCTAGGAGCTGTGGCTTGAGGATTTGGTTTGGATGCATTTGCAGCAGAGTCATGAGTGGCAGAGTCATCATTGGTGGAATAAGATGCAGCTTTGTGAAACTGACCATCCAATGGACGAATGCCTTCATCAATGACAATAGGTGCCTTGCCCTTTTCATCAGTTGAAGTAAAAGTCTGCTTGAGGACTTCAATCGGGGGCAGGTAGCTGAGGTGATTTTGAAAATCAGCCTTGTAGTTGAGTGAAGACCTTGTTCTGAGGAATCTCATAATCCAAGAAGCATAAGGCTTCAACTCAAATGGAGAGAGAGCAACATTTGCCAGAGTCCTCATGAAGAAATCATAGTAATTGACAGGAATGCTATGAATGATGTTGAATAGAAGATTCTTCATGATGCCAACAATTTCCTCATCAGATGAGTCCTGGCCTTTGATAGGACTCATTGTCCTCGTCAGAATGCGATAAACTGTTCTGGGCACATAGAGTAAGTCCTTCACAAGGAATTTGGTCCTTGTGGCTTGACCGGGCTTCAGAGGCTTCATTAGAACTTGCATGTAATGAGAAGTGAGTTCAGGTTCTTGGTACAGGCAGCGAGCTCCTTCACTGGGTGGACTGATGGGCAGGGCGTGAAGTAATTCAGAGGCCGGTGCCTTATAGTGAGTGTTATCGATCATCCAGTCCAAGACCCAGGTGTTGATATCTTCAGGATCACCTGTGATATGCAGTGTAGTGTAGAACTGAAGAATAAGCTCTTCATTCCAATCAACAATGTCAGAGCAAAATTGAGGAGGCCTGCATCATGAAGCACACCGAGGACAGAAGAGAAAGAAGGCAACGATTCCATGTCCACGTGAGGAATATGCTCATGGTAGAAGATTTTGTCCTTGTTGAAAAGCAGTGAAGAATAGAAGTTGGCCTGGCTGGCAGTCCAGAAACGCTTCCTCCTTAGACGAGCAGAGTCATAAGGGTTGTAGTCAGTGAAGAATACATGCTCGCCAAAGAAGTCATCAGCCTTGAATTTTTGTTTCTTCGAGAAGGAATCATTTGGCTTGGGGTGAGGAGTGTCAGTCAATTGCATCACAACCTCAGGGATCTCGATCTCAGGTTCCATAGGCTGGGGATTTTCAGGTTCTTCTTCAGTGGCAGCCTGGGACTTCAATTCTTCATTTACATTTTCTTCAGCACTAGTGGCTGGAATTTCTTCATGGACAGCCGGTGTGGCATGAGGCTCTTCAGATCCCATTTGAACTTTAGTAGTCACTGTGGACTGAGGAATTTGTTGCAGAGGAGTGAACAAAGGAGAATTGGGGTGCTGGATTTCCCAAAAGTCATCATTCAGCACTGGCATGGTGCATCCAATGTCCACATCTTCTTCTTCATCCATTTCTTCAACGCCGGCCTCTTCAGCAGTGAACTGAGGCATGGGCGATGTGATAATTGGGGTTGAAGGGATTTCATCGACTTCAATTTCTTCATCCAACTGCTCTGACGAAGAAGCAGAAGGAATGTCATCATCTGATCTGCTTGGGGTCACGTATTTTTCATCAAAAGGAACAAGGTCCTTTGATGGCATGGATGAGAACAACATCAATTGGATTGTCATAGGAACTTGTCAGTGGCTTCATTTTCTTCGAAGCTGAAGAATCTGATGCAGTTGATGCCTTTTTTTTCTTCACACCTGCACGCTCTGCAGCCTTGGTCTTCTTCACATCTGATGCAGATGGAAGAATAGGAGTTAGTGTAGGCACAGGAGGAGCAGAGGAATTTGTCTCAAGATCTTCAGGCACAACTAATGCAGTTGCCCTGACTTCTTCATTTTCTTCAGGCGCAACACTAGAGGTTGCCCTGGCAATTTCTTCAGCGGCTGGAATGCAGTCATCAGCCCTGAAATGAGCATTTTCTTCAGCAGCCCGAGTGTCATCAGCGGTGCTGGCATTTTCTTCAGTAGGCTGAGCAGATGCTGCAGCCTGAGGAATTTCTTATTGCGATTTGGCAGCAACAATGGAGGTGAAGTTGTTAGCGAGTCTCACAAAATAAAACTTGGCTCCCAGCCAATCAGCATGGTATGCGTCAAATTCATCACTGAGTTTCTTGATCTCAGACTGCATATTGACAAGTTCTTCAGTTGTCATAGAGACAACGTTTTTCTCCAGGAAGCGCTCCTTTTTGCACTGCGCTTTCTTGATCTGCCTAGCCTTTTCAAATTTCCATTTCTCTTCTTGAATGAAGTGAGTCAACATATGACTTTGGCCAGGAGTCAACTTGAAATCAGGCATGGGAGTGTCGGGGTCCTTGTGCCAGAGATCAATGTAATCAAGGATCAACTTTGGATCCAAAAGTAGAGGCACACTTGTGCCTTTGGCTCTAGCGGCCCTGACTTGTCTGTCCTTGATGATTTTAGCAAGTTCATCATCAGCTTCGTCTTCATCTGACGGCACTTGAAAAGCGACCTGCTTCTTTTGAGGACTTGGTCGAGAGCCTCGTCCAGCAGTTGCCTTGGTCTTCAGCAGAGTGGGGCCAGTTAAAGAATGCAGTGGAGCTAAAGAACTTGCAGAGGCGCCCGAGGCAATAGAGATGCCTGTTGTCCTTTGACACGAGGCAAGATGCGCAAGTGCAGAGGACTTTGCCGGAGGAGCTGAGGACTTTGGAGGAGCTGGTGTGGGTTGAGGAATTGGCCGTGAGGGCTTTGAAGAAACTGGCCGTGAGGGCATTGCTGAGGAATTTGGTCGTGAGGGCATTGCTGAGGAATTTGGTCGTGAGGGCATTTCTGAGGAACTTGGCCATGAGGGAATTTGGGTAGAAGAACTTGGATTATGAGCCGTCTTCTTTGGCATAGCCTTCTTGGGTTTACTTGCAGAGGCCTCAGCAGTGGCAGCAGCAGCAGAGTCTTCATTGAATTTCCTCACTGCTTCCCTAGCTACTCTGGCAAGCTTGGCCTCGCGCTTGGCCCATTCATCAGGATAATCCTCACCACGCTTGAGGCTGGTGAGATCAGCCACTTGGCCAGGTGCCAACGGAGGTCTTGGGCATGGATGATTAAGAGCGAATTTCTTCATATACTTGGGAGTAACATATCTGTACTCCCTCCATTCCCGTGCCCATCTCCTCTCTATCCTTTGGATGCGCACTTTGCGCTGATTTTTGTCCTCCTTGCCAAATTTGGCCTCATCAGGAGTGCAATAATCCTTGTATATATCCTCAGGGATTTCAAATGCAGTGTTGACTTCTAGCCTATTTTCTCCCTTCTGAGTTTTCTTGCCATCTGCCATTTTCTTCAGCTGAGGGTTTTTAATGATTGAATTCTCTGAAGAGGTATGCAACTTTTCTTCGAGGAACGCTGCAAATGAGTTAAGTTGATGAGAACCTAATGATTCAGCAGCGGAGATGTGTACCTGTGAACAAAGTATAGGTGCGAAGAATTTGGAGAGGTCATCTGTGTTCTCATAAGTTTTTGCAAAAAGAACAAGTTTGAGGAAATTGACCAGGTGAGTCTTGAAGAATTTCACTAAGCGTTCTTTGACTTAGGTTCCATAGTTGTACAGATTTGAGAATCCACACAATTGAGGAATCTTGAAGAAAAATGTTGCTTAGAGAAATAGATGAAGAACAAATGATATGTGAGGTGTTTAGTGTGTGAAGAGTCGAGGAATAAACACCTTTTGAAGATTTGAAGAAAACATCAGAATCAACAAGGGCAGTAAAAGTAACTTTCAATTACCCTAGACGAAGAACACGACGAACTAGGAAGTGTAGATTTGAAGCTCGTCGGTTCAGATCTTCCACGCCCTAACTTGGCTGAGGAAGACAGCTACGGCGGTGGCGGAGTAAAGAAATCCGCGTCCGGCCTGAGTAGGGCGGCGGCGAGGTCGAGTGATACGTCTCCAACGTATCTATAATTTTTTATTGTTCCATGCTATATTATATTTTGTTTTGGACATTATTGGGCTTTATTATACACTTTTATATTATTTTTGGGACTAACCTATTAACCGGAGGCCCAACCCAGAATTGCTGTTTTTTGCCTATTTTAGGGTTTCGCAGAAAAAGAATATCAAACGGAGTCCAAGGAATGAAACCTTCGGGAACATGATTTTCGAAACGAACATGATCCAGAGGACTTGGACCCTATGTCAAGACATCAACCAGGAGGCCACGAGGTAGGGGGGCGCGCCTACCCCCCCCCCCCCAAGCATGCCCTCCACCCTCGTGGGCCCCTTGTTGCTCCACCGACGTACTCCTTCCTCCTATATATACCTATGTACCCCAAACTACCAGACACGGAGCCAAAATCCTAATTCCACCGCCGCAACTTTTTGTATCCACAAGATCCCACCTTGGGGCCTGTTTCGGAGCTCCGCCGGAGGGGGCATCGATCACGGAGGGCTTCTACA
Source organism: Triticum aestivum (assembly GCF_018294505.1). NCBI lineage: Eukaryota > Viridiplantae > Streptophyta > Magnoliopsida > Poales > Poaceae > Triticum > Triticum aestivum. Next base: position 684,770,239 of record NC_057800.1, on the reverse strand, counting down.
TCAACACCATAGCCTCTCCGATGAAGTGTGAGTAGTTTACCTCAGACCTACGGGTCCATAGTTATTAGCTAGATGGCTTCTTCTATCTTTTTGGATCTCAATACAAAGTTCTCCCCCTCTCTTGTGGAGATCTATTCGATGTAATCTTCTTTTGCGGTGTGTTTGTTGAGACCGATGAATTGTGGGTTTATGATCAATTTTATCTATGAACAATATTTGAATCTTCTCTGAATTCTTTTATGTATGATTGGTTATCTTTGCAAGTCTCTTCGAATTATCAGTTTGGTTTGGCCTACTAGATTGATCTTTCTTGCAATGGGAGAAGTGCTTAGCTTTGGGTTCAATCTTGCGGTGTCCTTTCCCAGTGACAATAGGGGCAGCAAGGCACGTATTGTATTGTTGCCATCGAGGATAACAAGATGAGGTTTTTATCATATTGCATGAGTTTATCCCTCTACATCATGTCATCTTGCTTAAAGCGTTACTCTATTCTCTTGAACTTAATACTCTAGATGCATGCTGGATAGCAGTCGATGTGTGGAGTAATAGTAGTAGATGCAGGCAGGAGTCGGTCTACTTGTCTCAGACGTGATGCCTATATACATGATCATACCCAGATATTCTCATAACTATGCTCAATTCTATCAATTTCTCAACAGTAATTTGTTTACCCACCGTGAATACTTATGCTCTTGAGAGAAGCCACTAGTGAAACCTATGGCCCCCGGGTCTATCTTCCATCATATTAATCTTCCAACACTTAGTTGTTTGTGACACCCCAAAATTTTAACCTTGTTTTATTAATTAAAATTTTTCCAGGAAATTTAAACTTTTAATTTTCTGGATTTTCTTTTGATTTCAGAGCCATCCTTTTCCTCATTATGGAGTTTTTTACCTCAAGTGAAAAAAACTTTCCAATATTATTGGACTTGTTTAACCTCTCAAGAAAACATTTCTATTATCAGTGGAATTTATTTGCACAATTATTTCTCTCTGAGCTTTATTCCTTAAAATGATTTTTCATTAGTTTTGGAGCTCTTTTTGAACTACAACCACTTGATATATTTATTTAAAATTTTCACCAAAATTTGGAGATGTCATGTGATGTTTTTAAATCACTTTTATGCAAAAATATATTTTATTCATTTAATATTTTGAGCTCTACCCCAATTTTTCAAATCTGGTCCAGTGGGCAATTTTGCACTGCAACCCATTTAAATATTTCTTTCTATCCTCGACCAAAATTTTGGGATGTTCATAGGAGTATATTATTCAACTTTATGCAAAAACCCATTGATGTTCTTGGTAAAATTTGAGTGAATCAACCTCCTTTTCATTCTGGTCCAGCTTGGTGATTTGTACAACAACCCTAATTATTTTTGCTCTAGTCACCATGTGCTTTATCCTGCTTATAGCCCATCTTACAAAACCCTTAAGTCCAGAAGAGTGGACCCATTGGAGGATTTTTAGTGCATGCAACCATGCCTTTTCCTTTCTGTCCAAAACTGTGGATTTACAAAACTTACACTAACAAGTTTGAGATTTTGGCAAACTAACCTCACCACCCTCCCATTCATCTAGAGAGGCTATGATGTGGAAATTTGGGCCACCCCAAGAGTTGCCTAGATGCACTTAGCATTCTGTCGAACACCTTGAGTGTATGAGCAGATTTGGCATGATTATTGATTTGCTTTGTGATCTTGATCATCTGACCTAACAACCATGTCCATTGAGCTCCTAACTAACCCTAACCCAGGCCTGCTAGTCCCCAGCCCCAACCTAATCCTCTAGCAAGCTCTGGCATTGTGTCGAGCACGTAGCGTGCGTGCGCTGGGCGTGCCCAGAGCGCACGTTTTGCACACGCGCGCACCGAGCCGCCGCGTCTCGCTGCCGCCTGACCCATGCCTGTGCTGCCCCTTAGCCGCCCACAGCCAGTGCCCCAACTCCTCCCGCGCCGCAGAGCCGCCTGGCCCCTCCTCCTGGCACCCCACAGCGCCACCGACGCTAGCCACCGACGGTCGCAGCAGGGCTCTGCCGTGGACGGCACCACCCAAGCCGCAGCAGCGCGCTAGCTGCCCCCTTTGAACAACCCGACCTCATTCGCAAGGCCGTCCGCTAGCGCACGTCATCGCCACGTCGCCTGCAGCAACAGAACGGCGGTCACCGACGAGCTTATCCACGGCCGTCGCGAACCGACCTCGTTGCGCTATAAAAGGAGGCCCCCGAGCTCCTCCGAGCACCCAGGTAACCTCAGGCCACTCCCACAACACACCCGCAGCCCGAAATCAATGGGGGAAAGCCATCTTCTCTGTCTCCGGTCGGTTCGGTCGCCGCCACGCCCCAACTCCGTCTGTCGCAGCCAGGGCCTCCCCCGCCTTTCCAACACCACCGCTCGACTCCCCTTGACCCTGCGGAGCTGCCCAGCACCTCAAACACGGTCGGGAGCCACGGTATCCCAGAGCCCCAAACCTGCCCGAAGCTCTCTCCGCCGTAGAGCTCGTCGCTGGCGATTCCCTCCGTCCCCGCCAGCCAGTCGACCACCGGGAGGACTGCCTAGGAGTGGCGGATTCATACCTGGCCTCGGATGCCCTCGAGTAGCCCCCGTTCGCCGGCGACGATCGCTGGAGTCCTGCCCCCGCTCAGGCAGAGGAAATGGGAGGGAGTGGAGATCAGTCAAACCTGACCAGTGGGCCCGCTGGACCCACTGTCAGTGACCACGAGCCGGTCCATGCTGGATAAGTGAAGACGTAAACCCCAGAGTACGTCTTCGCTACCCGGAAAGCGTATTTCGTTTGAAACGTTTTCTTTTCTGTTTTATTTTAAAAACAGATTTGACCAAAACTTTGACTGGCTATAACTTTAAAAATATGAATCCAAATGACTTGAATCTTTTTCTGTTATTCGTCAAATATTGTCTAGTTTATTTTCATATTTATTTCAAAATTTTCCAAGCAACTTTTTTTACTGTTTTTAAACTATGTGTTAATTTAAATATTTCCAAAAATAGGATTTGTGGGAGAGAGAAGAAAACTTTCAAAGTTTTGGAATGCACCCTGACTCTCCACACTTGAAGGCAAGCATTCTGAACCCTGGCATAATATACTTTGGGGATTGTTTGATACGGTTATAACACCACCTCGACATGAAGCATTAGTTATTTTTATGTGACGATATGATCATACACCTTGAATGCAATAATGGAAATGTTTGCTGTTGGAAATGGACATACTTGTGATAGCAATCACCCTCATATGCCTCTCATGCCTACTGGGAAGGATCCGGGAAAGTCTCTGTCTTGGGTAGACACGAGCTTGTCCTTCGTCGAGACGGTTATGACTGGTGGGGCAGGGGGAGGTATGATGAGTGGTGGTTGTGTCTGATGGATGTGAAATATAATTCTTGAGCTAACCATGCAGGAAATACTTAAGCCTCCTGAGTCGGCCGTAGATCGAGTCTTGTTCCAGTAACCCTCATACTTGTTTCGTGCTGCCACTTGTCCCTGCCGTAGGTAGGGTACGGTTCAGTAAGTTGTCAACCCCTGTCCTAGCACACACCATACAGAGAGGCCATGGTGGAAGATACCGGTTGTAGCTGGTAGGCATGCCACCTGGTCCGGGGGCATGGGTGTTTCCGGTTGTTTCCGGTTTCCGGTTGATATGGTTAGCTCAAGAATTTAATCCCATGCCACGCGAGGTTGTAGCCTCCCCACTTAGAGTTTTGCTTAACAGGTGTTTGGGTGATTCCAGACACGAGTAAAGTTAAGCTGGTGTGTGCAAGTCAGGCGTGTTTTCGACTAGAACACTGTAGACGGAATTAGTTCCGATGAACTAAAGAAATCCGTTACTCGTGGGTAAAGAGTACACCCTCTGCAGAGATATTATACCTATTCGAATAGCCGTGTCCATGGTTAAGGACTACAGTCTGGGATGGGTCAAGTGTCGGTCTTAGTGTCGGTCTTCGGAGGAAAAACTACTAAACCAGAACATTGGTTATGACCGGTGACGTATGATGATTATGATTATTATCATTATGTACTAATCATTTATGTTATTTGAATTATTGAGTATCCCTGGGATGGTTCTACCTCCTGGATATTCACCGTGATTATTCTTATATGAGCCCTTTATGTGGTGTCGCCCAGACGCCCGACTGTGGCATGCATGTTATTTCATTTACTTATAAGCCCTTTATGTGGTGTTGCATAGACGCCCGACTGTGGCATGCTTGTTATTTCATTTACTTATAAGCCCTTTATGTGGTGTCGCACAGACGCCCGACTGTGGCATGCTTGTTATTTCATTTACTTATAAGCCCTTTATGTGGTGTCGCACCGACGCCCGACTGAGGCACGCTTCATATTATTATCCTTTCGAGGCGTCGCTTCAGACACCCGATCGGTGCTTTTCATTTCTACTCCCTGATTGTTTACTCATGTTTTATTTGAATGATCTACTTGCGTGCATCATGAACCTTATTTCATAACTGACGAAGTGATCATGAAACATTTCAAAACATGATTATCAATGGCTATATTATACCTGTGTTCTTAATGTTTGCGAGTACATTCAAAGTACTCACTGGCTTGTCCCTGGCTATTGTCTTGGCCAGATTTCTTGGGTGGAAAGGTGCGTTGCGATGACAGCCCCGGAACCTACGTAATGGTGATAGCAGCCTCGCGAAGATCGGAGTTATCCTGGTCAGCTGTTCCTGTGGTAAATGGAGTCCCATAGACGCTGATGATCCGCAAACCGCTTCCGCCATCAACCTCTAGCAACCAATTGTTGTACCCATAGGCCAGAATGGTCTTGTACTTCATATTTTGTTTTTTGCTTGGAGTTTCTGTAACAAGTTGGTGTCTCATCAGCTAACAGTAATCCTGGGGCTGGTGAGCACAAGGGCCGCTTTTGGGAAATTAATATCCCGAAAATCCGGTCCTGACAAACTTGGTATCAGAGCCAGGCTGACCATTGGCTAATCCTACCTTAGCCAGGTCGAAAACCTAGGTAAACCAACCCACCAGACCTTAACCAGACCCCGGCCAAGCTTCTCGTGTAAGATAGCCACACAGTGACCCGACACCTTCAGGCAGTCGGTGCCCAACCTATCGGCCTAGCCCGTCAATCCCGCGCCAGTGACCGGCCCCTGAATAGTCTTTTTCGCAAGCGTGCGAAGAAGACTCCGTCCCCTTTTTCTATAAAAGGGGCACGCTAGCCTCAACCCAGCACAGCACAGCCCCTACCCCAAACCGAGCTAGAATGCCTAGCCCCATTGTTCACAATGAGACCACAGCAGCCAACCTTGGAGGTTTTATAACCGTGCTAGCAAACCTCACCCGCCGTGCCTTTGCATTAGAAGATCCCCCAGAATATGTTGTGTACCAGGGTTCCATGAGCGGTGAGAGCCGTCAATTTTGGGCCACTGTGCACGTCTATGGTAGGGGTCTATCACCAGAACGCCCCTACAGGTTCACCGAAAGGACAACTTCCTTTGAGCCACAAGCCATCCAACTAGCTGCTCGAGAAGCTATAGTTCAACTCCGGCACTTATTGCCCCGAGTTAACTGTCGCTCCTTCTACTACTACCCCAGCCGTGATGGGTATGGTAGACCACCCCAAGTTGCCAACGGAGACCACGAGACGGATCCTGCATTATTGCATCTAGTGCGCTATGTAAGTGCACTAGAGGGACTGTTCGATCAAATCACCCTTGATCTGATCGCAGCTCGTGGAGAACTAGTTCGCCGAGCCCCGGTAAGAAGAGAGGCTGAGCCCGACACCGACAACCCAGTCGTGCTGTTCGGACAACCGATCGAGACCTTGATATCAGCCCCGACCATCGACCAAGGTGCTTTGATGACCCCAGAAGTGCTCCATCGCCTTTTGGGAACACACTCCAAAGGGATTGTGGCCAACAATCCCCGCGATGGTCATCATCACTACCCCGGCCCTACAGTTCCTCAACCCCCTGCAGCTAACTACTCCGACGGTGAAGCCAATGGAGAAGCCTCGGCATCCACAAGGCACGCCCGCTTAGATATAAACGAGGTAGACTAAGTCACTCGAGTAGTACCGAGTCTCAGTATGTCCACAACCTGTAGTTGTGTGATCTTGTATTACCGCAGTGTTGTCTGCATGTGTGCCCCTATTTTAAAAGTAGCTGTGCATAAGTGTGTTGGTGTACGGTTGCATTTTTAATTCTGGGCGTAGCTACCAAAACCAACCCTGACGGACCCTCAGTAATGCGTTGCTTTGGCGAGATGCGTGTATCTGTGGCTTTGACCCTGACCCCATAGGGAAGAACCGACAAACTAGTTTCCCTTCACCGCGGTAAATAACCCAGCCCAGTTGCTTTATAAAAGGGACACCTCGTGACCTTGCCGAGTACCCCTCATCTTGCGCGCAACCCTCACAACCATTTCTTGCCATGCCGAGCCCTAGCATTTATCTAAGAACCCCGGATGCAACCTCGGGTAGTTTTGTTAAAATATTGTGGGACTTTACCTGCAGTACCATGGGTTCTACCTAGCCACCCCAGTACAAGCTGCTCAAATCGAGGATCACCTCTTCCACCTCGAAATATTGGGCAGTAGTGCACATCCCTCCCGTAGACTCAAATCAGGACCCAACGGAAGTCTCCTTCCTAGGGAAATCTATGTCCACTCTGCAGATGGCCATAGAAGCGGCTGCACAAGAAGCGATTGTTCGCCTTCGATTCGCGGTACCCTATACCAGCGAACGAGGGTATTATTACTTTCCGAGCCGTGCAGCACCTGGGGAAGTGACATCTTTTCCCGATGAACAAATTGAGAGAGACCCGGTACTGGCCAACCTTGTCCAGTATGTCATCGCTCAAGAGCGTTTGACCCAGCGAGTAATGGGTTATCTCTAGAGCCTCGCTGATTTAAGTCCTCAGATCGCCATCGGCAGACCACTGAGGCCCGACTAGGAGAGACGCATTCATCGACTGATCAATCCGCTTCCCCCGGTAGAAGAAGAGTGCGCCCCAGTACCAAAGATGTTTTGTCAGGACCCCGTCCAGTTGCCATTTTCATTCTAGACGTCACTGCTATGTTCTTGTATTCTCGCATATAGTTAAGTGTTGTAACTCATGCGTGTTATTCTAAACCTTGTGCGATGAGATGTACATTTGGTTTCAATTGTAATGAGTAATTTTTGCTGCTGTAAATTTTGATTAACTAATTTTTTCCTCACGAGAAATCCTTGAGTGAGATTTCTTTTCCCTGAGTTGCTACAACATATGTCTCCTCACAACATGGAATTTTATTCACGCAGCACCATGGCAGCAGACTCACAACCGCAACCACTCGAACACATACACTACTTGCAACACCACGTAACCGTGTTGCATCTGGCTAACACACCACAGTCTCTGAAGGAGAGATTAGTGGGTAATCATCCGGGTACAAGTTACCCAGCATACCGACAATAGTCAACACCCGACACCACACCTACTCCTCGTGATCACCGCCACCGCGGAGAGCTAACACTCGAGCGGCAGCATCACGACGATCATCGAGGATCATCGCACACAGGAGCACGGAGAGCCCCAGCAATGCCGCCAGCCTTCCGCACATCAGGATCACATACCAGTCCGGCACCGCCTCCGCCATTAGAGCCTCACCCGAGCTTCTGTAAACGGAAATGGAGGAGGAAGAAGGAGAAGGAGAAGCGAGGCCAGGTGTGAGGAAGAAGAGAGAAGCACCTCGGCCATTTTATAGCTCGAGCTCGGTGTACGATGGGCGAAGTCCACCAGCGCCGCTCGTCGCCCGATCGCCGGTGTTCGGAGGCGAATCCGCGAGCAGTGCCGACAGCACGCTGGCCCGTGAGGTGAGTGCACGCTGCACCGGCAGCTAGCATGCCGCGCACTACCGCAAGTATGGCCTAGATGCCCTACGCGCTAGACGTTGCCGGTGGAGAAGGCGCGGGAAAGCGCGCAGGAGAGAGGAAGAAGAGAGAACCAGAGGAAGAAGAAGAGGCTGAAAGTGGACCCCGGGTCCACCTGTCAGCCAGAGAGAGCACTGTGCTCTCGGGTACGACCAGCGTATTTTAAATTTAGAATTTATTCTAAATTTACTATATCCAACGTAGAAATCTCTCGTTTCCCCCCTACCCATAGATTTTTCCACGCAGCGCCAGTGTTCCACACTGTGGTTTTACACCACTTATTGCTCTCTCCCTGTAGCCACATTTTATTGCTTATATTATCTTAAAGCAACTTTTAGCAAATCTCGAGGACGAGATTTTTCTTAAGGGGGGTAGTGTTGTGACACCCCAAAATTTTAACCTTGTTTTATTAATTAAAATTTTTCTAGGAAATTTAAACTTTTAATTTTCTGGATTTTCTTTTGATTTCAGAGCCATCCTTTTTCCTTATTATGGAGTTTTTTACCTCAAGTGAAAAAAAACTTTCCCAAAATATTATTGGACTTGTTTAACCTCTCAAGAAAACATTTCTATTATCAGTGGAATTTATTTGCACAATTATTTCTCTCTGAGCTTTATTCCTTAAAATGATTTTTCATTAGTTTTGGAGCTCTTTTTGAACTACAACCACTTGATATATTTATTTAAAATTTTCACCAAAATTTGGAGATGTCATGTGATGTTTTTAAATCACTTTTATGCAAAAATATATTTTATTCATTTAATATTTTGAGCTCTACCCCAATTTTTCAAATCTGGTCCAGTGGGCAATTTTGCAGTGCAACCCATTTAAATATTTCTTTCTATCCTCCACCAAAATTTTGGGATGTTCATAGGAGTATATTATTCAACTTTATGCAAAAACCCATTGATGTTCTTGGTAAAATTTGAGTGAATCAACCACCTTTTCATTCTGGTCCAGCTTGGTGATTTGTACAGCAACCCTAATTATTTTTGCTCTAGTGACCATGTGCTTTATCCTGCTTATAGCCCATCTTACAAAACCCTTAAGTCCAGAAGAGTGGACCCATTGGAGGATTTTTAGTGCATGCAACCATGCCTTTTCCTTTCTGTCCAAAACTGTGGATTTACAAAACTTACACTAACAAGTTTGAGCTTTTGGCAAACTAACCTCACCACCCTCCCATTCATCTAGAGAGACTATGATCTGGAAATTTGGGCCACCCCAAGAGTTGCCTAGATGCACTTAGCATTCTGTCGAACACCTTGAGTGTATGAGCAGATTTGGCATGATTATTGATTTGCTTTGTGCTCTTGATCATCTGACCTAACAACCATGTTCATTGAGCTCCTAACTAACCCTAACCCAGGCCTGCTAGTCCCCAGCCCCAACCTAATCCTCTAGCAAGCTCTGGCATTGTGTCGAGCACGTACCGTGCGTGCGCTGGGCGTGCCCAGAGCGCACATTTTGCACACGCGCGCACCGAGCCACCGCGTCTCGCTGCCGCTCGACCCATGCCCGTGCTGCCCCTTGGCCGCCCACAGCCAGTGCCCCAACTCCTCCCGCGCCGCAGAGCCGCCTGGCCCCTCCTCCTGGCGCCCCACAGCGCCACCGATGCTAGCCGCTGACGGCCGCAGCAGGGCTCTGCCGTGGACGGCGCCGCCCAAGCCGCAGCAGCGCCCCAGCTGCCCCCTTTGAACAGCCCGACCTCATCCGCAAGGCCATCTGCTAGCGCACGTCATCGCCACGTCGCCTGTAGCAACAGAACGGCGGTCGCCGACGAGCTTATCCACGGCCGCTGCGAACCGACCTCGTTGCGCTATAAAAGGAGGCCCCCGAGCTCCTCCGAGCACCCAGGCAACCTCAGGCCACTCCCACAACACACCCGCAGCCCGAAATCAATGGGGGAAAGCCATCTTCTCCGTCTCCGGCCGGTTCGGTCGCCACCATGCCCCAACTCCGTCTGTCGTGGCCAGGGCCTCCCCCGCCTTTCCAACACCACCGCTCGACTCCCCTTGACCCTGCGGAGCTGTCCAGCACCTCAAACACGGTCGGGAGCCACAGTATCCCAGAGCCCCAAACCTGCCCGAAGCTCTCTCCGCCGCGGAGGTCGCCGCTGGCGATTCCCTCCGTCCCCGCCAGCCAGTCGACCACCGGGAGGACTGCCTAGGAGTGGCGGATCCATCCCTGGCCTCGGATGCCCTCGAGGAGCCCCCGTTCGCCGGCGACGATCGCCTGAGTCCCGCCCCCGCTCAGGCAGAGGAAAGGGGAGGGAGTGGAGAGAAGTAAAACCTGACCAGTGGGCCCGCTGGACCCACTCTCAGTGACCATGAGCCGGTCCACGCTGGATAAGTGAAGACATAAACCCTAGAGTACGTCTTCGCTACCCGGAAAGCGTATTCCTTTTGAAACGTTTTCTTTTCTGTTTTATTTTAAAAATAGATTTGACCAAAACTTTGACTGGCTATAACTTTTAAAATATGAATCCAAATGACTTGAATCTTTTTTTGTTGTTCCTCAAATATTGTCTAGTTTATTTTCATATTTATTTCAAAATTTTCCAAGCAACTTTTTTGTACTATTTTTAAACTATGTGTTAATTTAAATATTTCCAAAAATAGGATTTGTGGGAGAGAGAAGAAAACTTTCAAAGTTTTGGAATGCACCCTGACTCTCCACACCTTGAAGGCAAGCATTCTGAACCCTGGCATAATATACTTTGGGGATTGTTTGATACGGTTATAACACCACCTCGACATGAAGTGTTAGTTATTTTTATGTGACGATATGATCATACACCTTGAATGCAATAATGGAAATGTTTGCTGTTGGAAATGGACATACTTGTGATAGCAATCACCCTCATATGCCTCTCATGCCTACCGGGAAGGATCCGGGAAAGTCTCTGTCTTGGGTAGACACGAGCTTGTCCTTCGTCGAGACGGTTATGACCGGTGGGGCAGGGGGAGGTATGATGAGTGATGGTTGTGTCTGATGGATGTGAAATATAATTCTTGAGCTAACCATGTAGGAAATACTTAAGCCTCCTGAGTCGGCCGTAGATCGAGTCTTGCTCCAGTAACCCCCATACTTGTTTCGTGCTGCCACTTGTCCCTGCCGTAGGTAGGGTACGGTTCAGTAAGTTGTCAACCCCTGTCCTAGCACACACCGTACAGAGAGGCCATGGTGGAAGATACCGGTTGTAGCTGGTAGGCATGCCACCTGGTCCGAGGGCATGGGTGTTTCCGGTTGAGACCGAGAGGGGAGGCCACCCCTTAGAGCGCGCGATAAAAATTTAATCCCATGCTACGCGAGGTTGTAGCCTCCCCACTTAGAGTTTTGCATAACAGGTGTCTGGGTGATTCCAGACACGAGTAAAGTTAAGCTGGTGTGTGCAAGTCAGGCGTGTTTTCGACTAAAAGACCATAGACGGAATTAGTTCCGATGAACTAAAGAAATCCGTTACTCGTGGGTAAAGAGTACACCCTCTGCAGAGATATTATACCTATTCGAATAGCCGTGTCCATGGTTAAGGACTACAGTCTGGGATGGGTCAAGTGTCGGTCTTAGTGTCGGTCTTTGGAGGAAAAACTACTAAACCAGAACATTGGTTATGACCGGTGACGTATGATGATTATGATTATTATCATTATGGACTAATCATTTATGTTATTTGAATTATTGAGTATCCCTGGGACGGTTCTACCTCCTGGATATTCACCGTGATTATTCTTGTATGAGCCCTTTATGTGGTGTCGCCCAGACGCCCGACTGTGGCATGCGTGTTATTTCATTTACTTATAAGCCCTTTATGTGGTGTCGCACAGACGCCCGACTGTGGCATGCTTGTTATTTCATTTACTTATAAGCCCTTTATGTGGTGTCGCACAGACGCCCGACTGTGGCATGCTTGTTATTTCATTTACTTTTAAGCCCTTTATGTGGTGTCGCACCGACGCCCGACTAAGGCACGTTTCATATTATTATCCTTTCAAGGCGTGGCTTCAAACACCCGATCGGTGCTTTTCATTTCTACTCCCTGATTGTTTACTCATGTTTTATTTGAATGATCTACTTGCGTGCATCATGAACCTTATTTCATAACTGACGAAGTGATCATGAAACATTTCAAAACATGATTATCAATGGCTATATTATACCTGTGTTCTTAATGTTTGCGAGTACATTCAAAGTACTCACTGGCTTGTCCCTGACTATTGTCTTGGCCAGATTTCTTGCGTGGAAAGGAGCTTGCGATGACAGCCCCGGAACCTACGTAATGGTGATAGCAGCCTCACGAAGATAGGAGTTATCCTGGTCAGCTGTTCCTGTGGAAATGGAGTCCCATAGACGCTGATGATCCGCAAACCGCTTCCGCCATCGACCTCTAGCAACCAATTGTTGTACCCATAGGCCAGAATGGTCTTGTACTTCATATTTTGTATTTTGCTTGGAGTTTCTATAACAAGTTGGTGTCTCATCAGCTAATAGTAATCCTGGGGCTGGTGAGCACAAGGGCCGCTTTTGGGAAATTAATATCCTGAAAATCCGGTCCTGACATTGTTTATATTGCTATTTATTTTACTTTGCATCTTTTATTTCTCTTTATCATAAAAATAAAAAAAATATTATCTTATCATATATATCAGATCTCACTCTCGTAAGTGACCGTGTAGGGATTGACAACCCCTTATCGCGTTGGTTGCGAGGATTTATTTGTTTGTGGGTGCGAGGGACTCGTGTGTGGCCTCCTACTGGATTGATACCTTGGTTCTCAAAAACTAAGGGAAATACTTATGCTACTCTGCTGCATCACCCTTTCCTCTTCAAGGTAAAACCAACGCAAGTGCTCAAGAGGTAGCAAGAAGGATTTCTAGCACCGTTGCCGGGGAGGTCTACGCAAAAGTCAACATACCAAGTACCCATCACAAACCCTTATCTCCCGCATTACATTATTTTCCATTTGCCGCTCATTTTACTCTCCCCCACTTCACCCTTGCCGTTTTATTTGCCCTCTCTCTCTCTCTCTCTCTCTCTCTCCGTCCTCCCTCTCTTTCTCTATTCGCCTCTTTTTGCCCGTCTTGTTTGCTTTTGTGTCGGATTGCTTGCTTGTCACGATGGCTAAGATAATACCAAATTATGTAACTTTACCAATACCAACAACAATGATTTTATTAGCACTCCGATTACTGCTCTTACCGATGCTGAATCTTGTGAAATTAATGCTGCCTTGCTGAATCTTGTCATGAAAGATCCATTTTCCGGCCTTCCTAGTGAAGATGCTGCTACCCATCTAAATAGCTTCATTGATTTGTGTGATATGCAAAAGAAGAAATATGTGGATAATGATATTGTTAAATTGAAGCTATTTCCTTTTTCGCTTAGAGATCGTGCTAAAGCTTCGTTTTCATCTTTGCCTAAAAATAGTATTGATTCGTGGAACAAGTGCAAATATGCTTTTATCTCTAAGTATTTTCCTCCCGCTAAGATCATCTCTCTTAGAAATGATATTATAAATTCTAAGCAACTTGATCATGAACATGTTGCACAAGCTTGGGAGAGGATGAAATTAATGATACGTAATTGCCGTACGCATGGTTTGAATTTGTGGATGATTATACAAAAAAATTATGCCGGATTGAATTTTGCTTCTAGAAATCTTTTAGATTCGGCCGCGGGAGGCACTTTTATGGAAATCACTTTAGGAGAAGCTACTAAACTCCTAGATAATATTATGGTTAATTATTCTCAATGGCACACTGAAAGATCTACTAATAAGAAAGTGCATGCGATAGACGAAATTAATGTTTTGAGTGGAAAGATGGATGAACTTATGAAATTATTTGCTAATAAAAGTGTTTCTTATGATCCTAATGATATGACTTTGTCTACTTTGATTGAGAATAATAATGAATCTATGGATGTGAATTTTGTTGGTAGGAATAATTTTGGTAACAACGCGTATAGAGGATACTTTAATCCTAGGCCGTATCCTAGTAATTCCTCTAATAATTATGGTAATTCCAACAACAATTATTATGGAAATTATAATAAGATGCCCTCTGATTTTGAAACTAATATTAAATAATTTAATACTTCGCAAAAGAATTTCAATGCTTTGATTGAAGAAAAATTGCTTAAGATTGATGAGTTGGCTTGGAACGTTGATAGAATTTATCTTGATATTGATTCTTTGAAACTTAGATCTATTCCACCTAAGAATGATATCAATGAGTCTCTCAAAGCCATGAGAATTTCCATTGATGAGTGCAAAGAAAGAACCACTAGGATGCGTGCTAAGAAAGATTGCTTTATAAAAGCGTGTTCTTCTAGTTTCCATGATAATGAAGATGAAGATCTAAAAGTTATTAATGTGTCCCTATTAAATATTTGTTTTGCAATATGAATCTTGATAATGATGGGACTGATTATGATCCACCTTTACCTAGACGGCGTTCCAAAAATTCGGAGTCTTTAGATCTTGATGCTAAAATTGTTAAAAGTGGGATTGAAGAAGTCAAAACTCTAAATATTAATGTACCCACTATTTTGGATTTCAACGAATTTAATTATGATAATTGCTCTTTGATAGATTGTATTTCCTTGTTGTAATCCGTGCTAAATTCTCCGCATGCTTATAGTCAAAATAAAGCCTTTACTAAACATATCGTTGATGCTTTGATGCAATCTTATGAAGAAAAACTTGAGTGGAAAGTTTCTATCCCTAGAAAACTTTATGATGAGTGGGAACCTACTATTAAAATTAAAATTAAGAATCATGAATGCTATGCTTTGTGTGATTTGGGTGCTGGTGTTTCCACGATTCCAAAGACTTTGTGCGATTTGTTAGGTTTCCGTGATTTTGATGATTGCTCTTTAAACTTGCACCTTGCGGATTCCACTATTAAGAAACCTATGGGAAGAATTAATGATGTTCTTATTGTTGCAAATAGGAATTATGTGCACGTAGATTTTATTGTTCTTGATATCGATTGCAATCCTTCATGTCCTGTTATTCTTGGTAGACCTTTCCTTAGAACGATTGGTGCAATTATTGATATGAAGGAAGGGAATATTAGATTCCAATTTCCGTTAAGGAAAGGCATGGAACACTTCCCTAGAAAGAAAACTAAATTACCTTATGAATCTATTATGACAGCCACTTAAGGATTACCTACCAAAGATGGAAATACCTAGATCTATCCTTGCTTTTATGCCTAGCTAGGGGCGTTAAACGATAACGCTTGTTGGGGGGCAACCCAATTTTATTTTTATTCCTTGATTTTTGCTCCTGTTTAGTAATAAATAATTTATCTAGCCTCCTTTTTGGTTGTGTTTTTTGTGTTTAATTAGTGTTTGTGCCAAGTAGAACCGTTGGGAAGACTTGGGGAAAGTTTTTTTAATCTTGGTGTAAAAAACAGAAACTTTAGCGCTCACGAGAACTGCTGCCATTTTTATTTGGAAAGTTATATTTAGTTAATTATTTTTGCAGATAACTAATAGATAAATTCCTCACGTCCAGCAATTTATTTTAGAATTTTTGGGGTTCCAAATCTTGCGTTAGCTACAGATTACTACAGACTGTTCTGTTTTTGACAGATTCTGTTTTTCGTGTGTTGTTTGCTTATTTTGATTAATCTATGGCTAGTAAAATAGTTTATAAACCATAGAGAAGTTGGAATACAGTAGTTTTAACACCAATATAAATAAATAATGATTTCATTACAGTACCTTGAAGTGGTGTTTTGTTTTCTTTCGCTAACGGAGCTCACGAGATTTTCTACTTTAAGTTTTGTGTTGTGAAGTTTTCAAGTTTTGGGTAAAGATTTGATGGATTATGGAACAAGGAGTGGAAAGAGCCTAAGCTTGGGGATGCCCATGTCACCCCAAAGATAATCTAAGGACACCTAAAAGCCAAAGCTTGGGGATGCCCCGGAAGGCATCTCCTCTTTCATCTACTTCTATCGGTAACTTTACTTGGAGCTATATTTTTATTTACCACATGATATGTGTTTTTCTTGGAGCGTCTTGTATGATTTGAGTCTTTGATTTTTAGTTTACCACAATCATACTTTCTACAAACACCTTTTTGAGAGAGACACACATGATTCGGAAATTATTAGAATACTCTATGTGCTTCACTTATATCTTTTGAGTTATATAGTTTTTGCTCTAGTGCTTCACTTATATCTTTTCGAGCACGGTGGTAGATTTGTTTTATAGAAACCATTGTTCTCTCATGCTTCACTTAGATTATTTTGAGAGTCCTACAAAACAGCATGGTAATTTGCTTTAATTATTTTAGGCATTCAAGATTAATAATAAAATTTTCTTATGAGTGTGTTGAATACTATGAGAAGTTTGAAACTTGATAATTGTTTTGAGATATGGAGATGGTGATACGTGCTAGTTGAGTAGTTGTGAATTTGAGAAATGCTTGTGTTGAAGTTTGTGATTCCCGTAGCATGCACGTATGGTGAACCGTTATGTTAAGAAGTCGGAGCATGATGTATTTATTGATTGTCTTCCTTATGAGTGGCGGTCGGGACGAGCGATGGTCTTTTCCTACCAATCTATCCCCCTAGCAGCATGCGCGTAGTACTTTGCTTCGATAACTAATAGATTTTTGCAATAAGTATGTGAGTTCTTTATGACTAATGTTGAGTCCATGGATTGTACGCACTCTCACCCTTCCACCATTGATAGCCTCTCTAATACCGCACACCTTTCGCTGGTATCATACACCCACCATATACCTTCCTCAAAACAGCCACTATACCTACCTATCATGGCATTTCCATATCCATTCTGAGATATATTGCCATGCAACTTTCCACCGTTCCGTTTACTATGACACGCTCCATCATTGTCATATTGCTTTGCATGATCATGTAGTCGACATTTTAGTTGTGGCAAAGCCACCGTTCATAATTCTTTCATATAAGTCACTCATGCATCATTGCTATCCTGGTACACCACCGGAGGCATTCATATAGAGTCATACTTTGTTCTAGTATCGAGTTATAATCCTTGAGTTGTAAATAAATAGAAGTGTGATGATCATCATTCATAGAGTACTGTCCCAAAAAAAGAGAAAGGCCAAAAAAAGAAAGGCCCAAAAAAAGGGGCAATACTACTATCCTTTTTCCACACTTGTGCTTCAAAGTAGCACCATGATCTTCATAATAGAGAGTATCCTATGTTATCACTTTCATATACTGGTGGGAATTTTTCATTATAGAACTTGACTTATATATTCCAACAATGGGCTTCCTCAAATGCCCTAGGTCTTCGTGAGCAAGCAAGTTGGATGCATACCCACTTAGTTTCTTTTTGTTGAGCTTTCCTATACTTATAGCTCTAGTGCATCAGTTGCATGGCAATCCCTACTCACTCACATTGATATCTATTGATGGGCATCTCCATAGCCCGTTGATACGCATAGTTGATGTGAGACTATCTTCTCTCTTTTTGTCTTCTCCACAACCACCATTCTATTCCACCTATAGTGC
The DNA here is from genome assembly GCF_018294505.1 of Triticum aestivum. Lineage (NCBI taxonomy): Eukaryota > Viridiplantae > Streptophyta > Magnoliopsida > Poales > Poaceae > Triticum > Triticum aestivum. The sequence goes on along the minus strand of NC_057800.1, from coordinate 684,752,822 downwards.
TATGTCCATGGCTCACGCTCATGTATTGCATGAAGATTGAAAAAGTTTGAGAACATTAAAAGTATGAAACAATTGCTTGGATTGTCATCGGGGTTGTGCATGATTTGAATACTTTGTGTGGTGAAGATGGAGCATAGCCAGACTATATGATTTTGTAGGGATAGCTTTCTTTGGCCATGTTATTTTGAAGAGACATAATTGCTTAGTTAGTATGCTTGAAGTATTATTATTTCTATGTCAATATTAAACTTTTGTGTTGAATCTTTCGGATCAGAATATTCATACCACAATTAAGAGAATTACATTGAAATTATGCCAAGTAGCATTCCACATCAAAAATTCTGTTTTTATCATTTACCTACTCGAGGACGAGCAGGAATTAAGCTCAGGGATGCTTGATACGTCTCCAACATATCTATAATTTTTGATTGTTCCATGCTATATTATATTCTATTTTGGACATTATTGGGCTTTATTATACATTTTTATATTATTTTTGGGACTAACCTATTAACCGGAGGCCCAGCCCAGAATTGTTGTTTTTCCCCTATTTTAGGGTTTCACAGAAAAAGAATATCAAACGGAGTCCAAACGAAATGAAACCTTCGGGAACGTGATTTTTGGAACGAACATGATCGAGAGGACTTGGACCCTACGTCAAGACATCAACCAGGAGGCCACGAGGTAGGGAGCGCGCCTACCCCCCCCCCCCTAGGCGCACCCTCCACCCTCGTGGGCCCCCTGTTGCTCCACTGACGTACTCCTTCCTCCTATATATACCTACGTACCCCCAAACTACTAGACACAGAGCCAAAACCCTAATTCCACCGCCGCAACTTTTTGTATCCACGAGATCCCATCTTGGGGCCTGTTCCGGAGCTCCGCCGGAGGGGGCATCGATCACGGAGGGCTTCTACATCAACACCATAACCTCTCCGATGAAGTGTGAGTACTTTACCCCAGACCTACGGGTCCATAGTTATTAGCTAGATGGCTTCTTCTCTCTTTTTGGATCTCAATACAAAGTTCTACCCCTCTCTTGTGGAGATCTATTCGTCTTATTTTGCGGTGTGTTTGTTGAGACCGATGAATTGTGGGTTTATGATCAAGTTTATCTATGAACAATATTTGAATCTTCTTTGAATTATTTTATGTATGATTGGTTATATTTGCAAGTCTCTTTGAATTATCAGTTTGGTTTGGCCTACTAGATTGATCTTTCTTGCAATGGGAGAAGTGCTTAGCTTTGGGTTCAATCTTGCGGTGTCCTTTCCCAGTGACAGTAGGGGCAGCAAGACACGTATTGTATTGTTGCCATCAAGGATAACAAGATGGGGTTTTCATCATATTGCATGAGTTTATCCCTCTACATCATGTCGTCTTGCTTAAAGCGTTACTCTGTTCTCTTGAACTTAATACTCTAGATGCTTGCTGGATAGCGGTCGATGTGTGGAGTAATAGTAGTAGATGCAGGAAGGAGTCGGTCTACTTGTCTCGGACGTGATGCCTATATACATGACCATACCTAGATATTCTCATAACTATGCTCAATTCTCTCAATTGCTCAACAGTAATTTGTTTACCCGCCATGAATACTTATGCTCTTGAGAGAAGCCACTAGTGAAACCTATTACCCCCGGGTCTATCTTCCATCATATTAATCTTCCAGCACTTAGTTATGTATATTGCTATTTATTTTACTTTGCATCTTTTATTTCTCTTTATCATAAAAAGTACAAAAAATATATTATCTTATCATATCTATCAAATCTCACTCTTGTAAGTGACCGTGTAGGGATTGGCAACCCCTTATCGCATTGGTTGCGAGGATTTATTTGTTTGTGTAGGTGCGAGGGACTCGTGCGTGGCCTCCTACTGGATTGATACCTTGGTTCTCAAAAACTGAGGGAAATACTTACGCTACTCTGCTGCATCACCCTTTCCTTTTCAAGGGAAAACCAACGCAAGTGCTCAAGAGGTAGCATCGAGGCAATGAAGCTCTTCCTCACCGGTGATGATGGAGGTAGCGGCGGCGCTACCATTGGGAAGCTCGAGCGAGGGAGTGAGATCGAGCGGAGTAAAAGTCAAGTGAGGAAGGGAGAGGAGTATTTATAGCCGAAGTGGAAAACCGCTCGCCCGAGGAAATAGGACGAACGTGCCCTTGACCTTTCTTATTCGCTTGACATGTGTCACCCACGAATAGAGAGATGACGATCGTATTCGATCGTGGGTGAATAGATAAACATCACAAAGAATGCGGAACGGTTTGAGCGGCAAAGCCGAAAATTTAGATAAGATAGATTTTAAAGTTCTGTTCGCAATTTCTTCAGCTGACAAGGACACAGTGAAGATTTTTGATCGAGATTCAAATAGAACGCACATGAAGAATTTGTGAATAGACTAGGTTGAGTTTAGCATAGAGGGGGAAGGGTCTGATCACATTCACTTAGCAGAACAAGCAACTTGAAGAAATAGCAATAAGTGAATGTTGTAGAGGACATAAACTCATATATATATATATATATATATATATATATATATATATATATATATATATATATATATATATAGCCAAAGAAGAAAAACGACGGAATTAGTGAGGACTATGCAAGTTGAAAAACAACTGAGGAAAAACTCAATTGAAGATTTTCAACATTTTGTGGTGGCGTGACCACCGTATAAGAATGACGATTTCAGACACCGCGTACAATTGTCGTAGGGTTCTGAGAATCAAATTCTTCGTTAATGTCTTCACACTTAGAGTGTTATTCTTCATTGATTTAAGAAAAACATTCTTCATGTGTTGCACATCTAAGTCATCAATTTTGCATAAGTGTTAGGATGCGTGTCCTTTTCAAAGAACATTCGAAGATTCTAGGATATTTAGCTCACACCGCAACTTGCCTTACCGTGGGGAGTGGTACCACTTGTGTGATTCTAGAGAAGAAGGCGGTGTCCTGACCATAAGGCGGTTAAATTCCACTGGTGGTTGCTCTAAATCTCTTCTCATCCAAGGGCTTAGTGAAGATATCGGCTAGCTGTTCTTCAGTCCTCACATGCTCAATGGAGATGTCGCCCTTCAACACATGATCACGAAGAAAATGATGATGAATCTAAATGTGCTTTGTCTTCGAGTGCTGAACTGGGTTATGAGCAATCTTGATGGCACTCTCATTGTCACAGTAGGGTGGCACATTCTTCATGTTGACACCATAGTCCTTGAGAGTTTGCTTCATCCATAGCAGTTGAGCACAGCAAGAACCAGCAGCAATGTACTCAGCTTCAGTAGTAGACAGTGAAACATAGTTCTGTTTCTTTGATGACCAACAGATCAAAGATCGTCCGAGGAAATGGCATGTGTCAGATGTTGACTTGCGGTCCACATGATCACCAGCATAGTCAGAGTCCGAATATCCAATGAGATCAAAAGCCGAGCTCTTGGGGTACCACAATCCAAGTGTTGGTGTGTGAGCTAAATATCGAAGAATATGCTTCACAACCTTATGGTGTGATTCCTTTGGTGTAGCTTGAAATCGGGCACACATGCAAACACTAAGCATAATATCTGGCCTAGATGCACATAAGTACAATAAAGAAGCAATCATGGAGCGGTATACCTTTTGATCGAAGTCAATACCATTTTCATCAGTGCATAGATGACCATTTGTGGGCATTGGAATTTTGGCCCCTTTGCAATCTTGCATGCCGAATTTCCTCAGTACATCCTTGAGGTATTTCTCCTGAGATATGAATATGCCATTGCGCTGTTGACGAATTTGAAGACCTAAGAAGAATTTCAATTCTCCCATCATAGACATTTCATATTCCTCCCTCATCACATAACCAAATTCATCAGTATACCGTTGGTCAGTACAACCAAAGATAATATCATCAACATATATTTGGCACACAAACAATTCACCATCATAAGATTTAGTGAAAAGAGTTGGGTCAAGTGAACCGGGTTTGAAGCCTTTCTTCATGAGGAATTCCTTCAAAGTATCATACCATGCCTGTGGGGCCTGCTTGAGGCCATAGAGTGCCTTATTCAGTCTGAAGACTTTGTCAGGATGCTTTGGATCTTCAAAACCTGGGGGTTGAGCAACATATACTTCTTCCTCAAGCTTATCATTGAGGAATGCACTTTTCACATCCATTTGATATAAAGTGATATCATGATGGTTAGTATAAGCAAGTAATATGTGAATAACTTCAAGTCTAGCAACAGGTGCAAAAGTTTCATTAAAATCAATTCCTTCAATCTGTGTGTAGCCTTGAGCTACAAGTCGTGCCTTATTCCTCACCACAAGGCCATTTTCATCTTGCTTGTTGCGGTAGATCCACTTTGTGCCGATGATATTATGCTTGCGAGGATCTGGACATTTGACGAGTTCCTAGACGTTGTTGAGCTCGAATTGATGTAATTCCTCTTGCATAGCTTGAATCTACTCAGGCTTCAGAAATGCTTCATCTACCTTAGTGGGCTCTATGATAGAGACAAAAGCAAAGTGCCCACAAAAGTTAGATAAATGTGAAGCTCTTGAGCGTGTGAGAGGACCTGGAATGTTGATGTCGCTGATGATTTTCTCAATTTGCACTTCATTTGCAACACGAGGATGAGCTGGTTGTCGTTGAGGAAATTGATCAGCATTTTATTCAGCATCATTTTCCTCAGGTGCATCAGCATGACGTTCTTCATGTTCTGGAATGACTTCTTCAGCAGATGCTTCAGTAGGAATGACATCCTCTACAGCCTTGAACTTAATAGATTCCTTAGGAGGTATTTCATCTGTCACAGGAGGTAGGTGCTATCTTTGTGAGCCATTAGTTTCATCGAACCACACATCTACAGTTTCAACAACCTTGTGATGACAGGTGTTGAAGACTCTGTAGGTGTGCGAGTCCTTACCATAATCGAGCATAAAATCTTCATGTGCTTTCGGTGCAAATTTAGAACTGTGATGAGGATCGCTAATCCAACATTTAGCACCGAAGACTTTGAAATAACTCACATTGGGTTTCTTGTCAGGAGGAGTTCATATGCGGTCTTCTTGAAGAATTTGTGAAGATGTACCATGTTGATGATGTGGCATGCAGTATCAATTGCCTCAGGCCAAAAGTGAGGAGGCGTTTTGAACTCATCAAGCATAGTGCGGGCCATCTCAACAAGAGTCCTGTTCTTGCGCTCCACAACGCCATTTTGCTGAGGAGTATAAGGAGCAGATAACTCATGAGTAATACCAAGTTCATCAAGATAGTCACCAAGACCGGTGTTCTTGAACTCAGTTCCATTATCACTTCTGATGGGCTTGATCTTCACACCAAAGTTGGTTGAAGCCCTCGATGAAAATCGTTTGAAAACTTCCTGCACTTAAGTTTTGTAAGTGATGATATGGACCCATGTATATCGAGAATAATCATCAACAATAACAAAGCCATATAAGGATGCAGCATTAGTAAATGTGGCATAGTGAGTAGGGCCAAAGAGATCCATGTGAAGCAATTCAAATGGTTGAGTAGTAGTCATGGTAGTCTTCGCTGGATGCTTGGCCTTGGTCATCTTTCCAGCTCCACAGGCTCCGCACAAGTTATCCTTGAGGAATTTGACATTTTCAATGCCAATGACATGCTTCTTCTTCGCGAGCGTGTGCAAATTCCTCATGCCAGCATGACCAAGTCGACGATGCCATAGCCAGCCTTCTGAAGCTTTTGCAAGTAGACATGTAGAAGGTTGTGGTCCTGTAGAGAAATCAACAATATACAAATCTCCTCTCCTAAAGCCTTCGAAGACTTTGGAATTGTCAGCTTCCATGATCACAACACAACGATACTTGCCAAAGACAACAACCATATCAAGATCACAAAGCATTGAGACAGACATGAGCTTGAACCCTAAGGACTCAACAAGCATGACTTTGTCCATGTGTCGATCCTTTGAGATTGCAACCTTACCTAGACCCAATACCATGCTTTTGCCTTTGTCAGCGTAGGTGATATGCTTCAAATGTGATGGAGATAAAGCAGTGTCCATCAATAAGCTCCTGTCACCAGTCATGTGATTTATACATCCACTATCGAGGACCCACTCAGTGGCTTTGGGTTGATCATCCTTGTAACGCCCTCGATGCGGCTATATCTCCCACGTGTCGAAGCACAACTTAGAGGCATAACCGCATTGAAAGCAATGTCGCAAGTGAGGTAATCTTCACACAACCCATGTAATACATAAGGGAAAAGAGATACATAGTTGGCTTACAATCGCCACTTCACACAATTACATGAATAAAACATTACATCAACTAGATACACACAAGGTCCGACTACGGAACCCAAAATAAAAGAAGACTACCCCAAATGCTACACAGATCCCCGATCGACCCCAACTGGACTCCACTACTGATCAACTGGAACGAAACAACACAAAGGACAAGATCTTCATTGAGATCCTCCTTGAGCTTGGTTGCGTCACCTGCTCGGTATCAACGGCACCTGCAAACTAGGTTTGGAAGTAATCTGCGAGTCACGGGGACTCAGCAATCTCACACCCTCACGATCAAGACTATTTAAACTTATAAGAAGGGTAAAAGGTATGAGGTGGGGTTGCAGCAAGCGACTAGCATATATGGTGGCTAACATACGCAAATGAGAGCGAGAAGAGAAGGCAAAAGCACGATCGATGAACTATGATCAAGAAGTGATCCTAGAACAACCTACGTCAAGCATTATTCCAACACCGTGTTCACTTCCCGGACTCCGCCGAGAAGAGACCATCACGGTTACACACGTGGTTGATATCTTTTAATTAAGATCAACTTCAGGTTTTCTACAACCGAACATTAACAAATTCCCATCTGCCCATAACCGCGGGCACGGCTTTCGAAAGTTCAAAACCCTGCAGGGGTGTCCCAACTTAGCCCATCACAAGCTCTCACGGTCAACGAAGGATATTCCTTCTCCCAAGACAATCCGATCAGACTCGGCATCCCGGTTACAAGACATCCTCGACAATGGTAAAACAAGTCCAGCAAGACCGCCCGATGCGCCGACATCCTGATGGGAGCTGCACATATCTCGTTCTCAGGGCAACACCGGATGAACACTACGTACAGCTAAAACCAGCCCTCAAGTTTCCCTGAGGTGGCACCGCAAGTGGATCTAGTTCGGACCAACACTTTGACAAGCACTGGCCCGGGGGGGTTAAAATAAAGATGACCCTTGGGATGCGCGACTCCCAAGGGAAAAGGCTAGGTGGCGAATGGTAAAACCAAGGTTGGGCCTTGCTGGAGGAGTTTTATTCAAAGCGAACTGTCAAGGGGTTCCCATTATAACCCAACCGTGTAAGGAACGCAAAATCCGGGAACATAACACCGATATGACGGAAACTAGGGCGGCAAGAGTGGAACAAAACACCAGGCATAAGGTCGAGCCTTCCACCCTTTACCAAGTATATAGATGCATTAAATTAAATACGAGATATTGTGATATCCCAACAAATATCCATGTTCCAACAAGGAACAAACTCCAATCTTCACCTACAACTAACAACGCTATAAGAGGGGTTGAGCAAAGCGGTAACATAGCCAAACAACGGTTTGCTAGGACAAGGTGGGTTAGAGGCTTGGCTTAAACAATATGGGAGGCATGATAAGCAAGTGGTAGGTATCGCATCATAGGCATAGCAAAAGAGCGAGCAACTAGCAAGCAAAGATAGAAGTGATTTCAAGGGTATGGTCATCTTGCCTGAGACCCCGCAAGGAAGAAGAACGAGTCCATGAAGAAGGCAAACGGACGTAGTCGAATGGGTCCTCATAAATGCGACGTTATCGGAACCAACCCGAAAAAGCAACACCGGGAAGAAGCACACAACATAGTAAACAACCAACACATGAACATGACATGATATGCGGGATGCGGTATGTGATGCATATGCATGATTTGGAAAGGAATAATTGAACCTGGTCTCAACTTGGAAATCCAAGAGTGCCACTGGAAAGGGAGGTGATTTCGGTTGAAATCGACATAAAGATCACCGGAATCGGATGCACGGTTTGGAAATGGCAAGCAAAACAAATATGGCACCAGTCTGCGATAATCAACAAGTGACCATCTAAATGCATCAAAATAAATAAGCTACTGCACTCAAACGTGGCAAAAAAATACATGGCAGGGATCCACTCATGATGCTTGACAAAAGATGAACACTGAGCTACGGCTAATTCACTCAATAGCAGGCTCAAACAAGCATGGCAAAAGTGCAAACGATAACAAGTTACAGACTTAGTGAAATAAGCAACATGTTAGAAATTTATCATCAGGAAGCAATCTTTAGAGCATGAAAACTACATGCTACAGGAACATATCATGGCAAAGCAAGGCATGGCATGAAGCTACCCAAAGCATATAACAAAAGTCCCTTACTGACCATGAACCAAAAGGGATCAGAAAATACAATTGCAAGCACGTGAACATAGCAATAACATAAACAGATTCAGACTTAGTGAAAAACTGGAGCATGCAAAACAGATTAACAAGTAGGCATGTTTACGAGCTCGATGCACTCCCTACAAAGCATGGCATGATAAACTAAGCATACACCCAACAAATAGAGATGGCATAGAATCTAGACTTGGCAAGAACAACAACATAGCATGCACGGATCAATAGCAACAACCTCAGCAAAATCGCTAAACATGTTAACAATCTGCCAGGAACATTTTATAGTAAAAGTAGAGCTCGCCTCTCCGGCGACGAGCACGAGGGCGGCGGCGCCATTACTGGTGTGGGAGCAGGGCGGCACTCTCCGGCGAAGGTGGCCGCGGCCGGGGGTGCCGGGGCGGATCCGGCGAAGCTCGCCTCTCCGGCGACGAGCACGAGGGCGGCGGCGCCATTACCGGTGTGGGAGCAGGGCGGCACTCTCCGGCGAAGGTGGCCGCGGCCGGGTCCGTGTGGCGACAAGAAGACGGCGAACATATGTGGCGGCGGTGCTGCGGGATCCAGGCGGCGCGAGAGATGCCGGCGCGGGCGGCCGGTGGCGCACGCCGGAGCGGCGGCGGCGCAGAGGGAGGACGACGGCGGCGGCCATGCGGGGAGTCGTGGAGGCGCGAGCGCGGGACGCCTACGTCTCACGGTGGCGGCGGCCGGGCCAGGCGGGCCGGATCTAGGCCCACAGGGCCTGGCGCGGTGGAGGGGAGCCGGGGTGGCGACGTGGTGGCGCATCATTGGAGGAGCGAGGCGGCAACACTGATGTGTCGCGACATGATTCGTCGGAGTGAGGTGGCTGGAGGCGATGGACATGTCCGGTCCGGGACGGACATGTCCGGCAGCGTGCGGGGGGGGGGGATTTTTAGGGTTTCAACTGCACGAGAAATCCGGGAGGCACACATATATATAGGTAGAGGGAGCTAGGAGAGTCCAAATGAGGTGCGGTTTTCGGCCACGCGATCGTGGTCGAACGGCCTAGATGATGGAGGGGGTTTAGGTAGGTATTGGGCCACTTTGGAGGGGTGTTGGGCTGCATCACACATGAGGCCTTTTCGGTCCCTCGGTTAACCGTTGGAGTATCAAACGAAGTCCAAATGGCACGAAACTTGACAAGCGGTCTACCGGTAGTAAAGCAAGGCCGCATGACAAGTCTCAGTCCAAACCGAAAACGTTTAACACCTGCACATGAAAAGAGGTAGAAAGGGACACCGGATGACATAGGAGCGCCGGATTGAGAAATGGACAACGGGGAAAATGCTCGGATGCATGATGCGAACATGTATGCAAATGAAATGCACATGATGACATGATATGAAATGCATGACACGCAAGCAATGACAAGGCAACAATAGCGAATAACTGAAAGACACCCGGCACATCGGTCTCGGGGCGTTACAATCCTGCAGATGAATTAGTGCAGCTTATGAACTCATATACTTCATCAGAGAAGAATATGGTATGAATTTCTTTAGATCAATTTTATCAAGCAATAAAACAGATAAAGCAGTATGAGGACGTGAGAAATGAAAATTCATTTCTTCATGATTAGCTTGCGTCCTTTCAAGCACATTCAGGTCTCCAGCAAATTCTTCAGACGATTAAGTTCGTCTGGAGACCTGATCCTGCATAAGAGATTAGTTCTTTTTCTTCACCACCCACATCTGAAGGGGTGGCAAAGAGTTTATCATTCTGCGAGCTCTATAAGAGAAAGGTGGCATATATGCCAATCCACTTCGTTTCACATAAGAGGGGTTAGGGTAAGCATAAGAGTAAGCAGAGAAATTCTTCGAGGACTTATGAACATAATGATTTGAAAAATAATGCACATATCCATAGTCCTTAGATCTTTCCTGCGAAACAGACGGGTTAGCACGATGATGTTCATATGAGGACTTTGATCCTTTTGAGGAATTTGATCCATGTGAGGGGTTTGGTCTGTATGAGCACTTGCATTCATATGAAGAATTTGATCTGAGGTTCCTATTCTTCACAGGTGGTGTCATGATGACATTCACTTGAAGATTTTCAAGGCACCTTTTGGGAACCCAGATTTTCTTCATAGGAGGACCGCTCCTGCAGTTAGTGCCAACATATCTAGCAAATACTTCACCATTCTGATTTTTGAACAGTTTATAGTTGGAGTCAATTGACTCATCAAAAGAATATGAAGATTCACATGTAAAGCCAGATAAAGTAGATGGATCCACTGAAGGTCCCTTTGAAGCAACCCATGAGGTTTTGGGATACTGCTCAGGTTTCCAGCAGGTCCCATCAGCATTGAGTTTCCTCTCAAAGGCAATACCCTGTTTCCTAGGGTTCCTGTTGAGGATCTTCTTTTTAAGCACGTCACAAAGAGCCTGATGCCATTTGAGGCTTTTGTACATGCATGTCATATACAATTCCTTCAGCCCTGCATCATCAGTGATACTAGCAATGTCCTCAGATGAGGAATTAGTGATAGCAGAGGCAGTTGAAGAATTTGCAGCAATGGAAGCATTTGAGCATTCAGGTGAAGAATTAGCAGTTTCACGTTCAATGCACTTCAAACATGGAGGAACAAATTCATCCTGAGTAGCGCTGATCTGTTGAGCAAGTAATGAATCACGCTCCTTCTGAAGATCTTCATAACTCACTCTTAACTGCTCAAGATCTTGCTTTCTTTGAAGAAATTCATAAGAAAGCTTCTCATGATCAGATAGGAGAGTGTTATGATGACCTTGAAGATTGTCAAACTTTGACTGAAGTCTCTGAAGATTTTTAGTCAAAATTTTAGTGCGATCCATTTCCTCGCCCAACATATCATCACTTTTATCTAGCATGTTTTGAACCTTTTCAAGAGCCTTTTGTAGTTACACAACAATCTTAGCAAGTTTAGAATAGCTGGTTTGAAGTTTTCATCAGATCCATCCTCACTAGATTCAAAGGAGGGATATTTGAGTACCTTTGAGCCTTTTGCCATGAAGCAATAGGTGGGAGCATAGTCCTCATCGCCGTCATTAGTAGTGTTGGAGAGGTCCTTTTCTTCAAAGTTGAAGATGGACTTGCTGACGAACGTGGTAGCAAGGGCTAGGCTTGCCACACCAGAGTCTGACTCCTCAGATTTCTCCTCTTCCTCATTTTCCTCAGATTCAGCCTCAGAGTCCATTTCCTTGCCAATGAACGCCCGAGCCTTCTTGGAGCTTCTCTTCTTGTGAGATGAGGACCTTGAAGGTTTTGATGACGAGGACTTTGAAGATTTCTTCTTCTTCTTTGAATCATCAGAACTGTAATCCTTGTACTTCTTCTTCTTTGATCCATTTTCCCACTGAGGACAATCTTGAATGTAGTGTCCAGGCTTCTTGCATTTGTGGCAGAGTCTCTTCTTGTAATCATGGGATGAGGAATCTGTTTTCAAGTCACCACCTCTTGAGGATTTACCAAAGCGACCACGTCTTGAGAACTTTTGGAACTTCCTCACGAGCATAGCTAGCTCCTGGATCAGTTCTTCAGGGTCACCAAGGCTGCTGTCAGAATCTTCACCTTTAAATCCAGACACTGCCTTGGCCTTCAGAGCCCATGATCTACCATAGCTTGGTCCATAGAGATCTCTCTTCTCAGCAAGCTGGAACTCACGAGTGTTTAGTCTCTCGAGGATATCGGCGGGATCAAGTGACTTATAGTCTCCACGTTCTTGTATCATCAATGCCAAGGTATCAAATGAGGAATCAAGCGATCTCAGCAGTTTCTTCACCACTTCATGGTCGGTGATATCAGTGGCACCAAGTGCTTGAAGCTCATTTTGAGATGTCAGTGAGGCGATCGAAGGTTTGCTGAACATTTTCATTGTCGAGTCTTTTCAAGCGGTTGCAGAGATTTCGAAGAACGTCAACTCGAGAGTCACGCTGTGTTGAGACTCCCTCATTGACATTGGACAGCCTGTCCCAGATAAGCTTAGCTGTCTCCAAAGCACTCACTCTGCCATACTGCCCTTTGCTCAGATGGCCACATATGGTATTCTTCGCTTGAGAGTCGAGTTGCTTAAATCTCTTCACATCAGCAGCGTTGATGGTGGGAGTGACAGAGGGAACACCATTCTCCACAACGTACCAGAGATCATTATCAATTGCCTCAAGATGCATGCGCATCTTATTCTTCCAGTAGGGGTAGTCCGTCCCATCGAAGGTAGGACACCCAGCAGAAACCTTGATCATACATGCAGTGGACATAACTAAAACTCCAGGTGGTTAAATCAAAATCACACAGAACAAGGGAGTACCTTGCTCTGATACCAATTGAAAGTGCGTTATATCGACTAGAGGGGGGTGAATAGGCGATTTTTATGAATTCTTCACTGAGGAATTTCAGGGTGAGGAAATTCCATGGTGAAGAACTACTTGCAGCGGAATAAGTACTTAGAAGTAAACATAACAGAGCATGAGCATGGTCTTCATGAAGAAATGAAAACAAACACATAGTACAGAAAGCGTAAATACAGGATAACAAAACAAAGACAAATAGACTAAAGAAATTGAACTAAGGAAATTGAGAAGTTCTTCAGTCAAAGTCTTCAAACAGATATGAACAAGCACACAACACAGAAATGAGGAAATGAAAGGGTTGAGGAAATGGAACCAGGTAGCTTGGTGAAGACAATGATTTGGTAGACCAGTTCCAACTGCTGTGACAGTTGTACGTCTGGTTAGGGTGGCTAGCTATTTAAATCTGAGGACACACAGTCCCGGACACCCAGTCCTGAACATGCAGCTCAAGACACTCAGTCCTCACCGTATTCCCCCTTGAGCTAAGGCCACACAGAGCTCGCCCAATTACTCGTGGTATGTCTTCAGGTGACTTCCAAACCTTCATAGACTCGGTCACTCGGCGATCGACAATTTCCTCTTGGATGCTCTAGACCATGATGCCTAACCGTCTGGAAGATGCACAGTCTTCAAAGGTAACAAGCGTCGGATCCACGCAGGATCAATTTCTTCAGTGATGCTCAATCACTTTGGGTTTGTAGGTGTTTGGGTTTGGGTTTTTCCTCACTTGATGATTTTTACTCAAAGTCCTCGGAGGATGGGATACTCTCAAATGACAAGTGTCAGTTTCTCTCAGAGCAGCCAACCAGCTAGTGGTTGTAGGGGGCGGCTATTTATAGCCTAGGGAGCAGCCCGACATGATAATACATAAATGCCCTTCAATGATATGACCGTTAAGTGGGTAGATATTTTGGGAAAGCTGGCGCATAGCACAACAACGGTCGGAATTTTGAGTATCCAATTCCTCAGGCCTATCATGTTCCTCACTATGTAGGCAATCCGCACTAGCGAATTCCTAACTCCTCAATCAGAACAAATTCCTCAGAGACTAGAAGAACTTCGTCTCTGTCACTGAAGAAATTGACTGAGCTGTATGAGATTTCCAATGGCTTCACTCGAAGGGATTGGTAGGTGTGGGATTTGAGTTGAGCGTCACTTGGAAATTTTTTCTTAGTATTTCCTCGACCCCCTTTAACAGTACAGTGTTTCCTATGACTCAAGAAAGAGAAAAAGAAACTACGAAAACAAAAGTCTTCATGCTTCATGTTCCTCAAATGAATACCAAGATTTCAGGATCACACCAATTTCTTCACTTTCAAAGTCTTCAGAAAGTCCAAAGTCTTTAGTCGAAGAACTTCATTTTTAGGGGTCGACTTTCACTCTAAATATCAAACTCCTTATAGACTTATAGACCTGTGTACACTCACAAACGCATCAGTCCCTTAACCTATAAGTCTTCAATACACCAAAATCACTAAGGGGCACTAGATGCACTTACAAAGGAGCGTCCGACTTTAACTTAATAAAGCCCATGAACAGGCAACATCCAACAAACAAGACAGTCTTAAACAAAAGGAAAGGAAATGCATCCAAAGCCCTAGTTTGAACATGCAACCGGCCTAGGCCTGAGAATGATAAGGCAAAAGTCTAAACATGCCAACACCGGCAGGAGCAGAAACGATCCTCAACATCTAGTGACGGGCAGCAATCTGGATCAGTCGAATCCGCTCCATCGCCTCCTGCATCCGCTCAGCGTCCGCCGTTTTCCCAACGGCATCCAAGTCTGGAGGAACAAATGTCATTTGAAAATAATGTCAGCGGGGTGATAAGGGAATTTGTGCTCTATTGTGATTTTGTTTCTAGTAGTCCATAGAGCCCATAAAAGTGCCCCTACGCATCTCCAAAGCACTCGACCGAACCCACCCCTATGGGCCAATAGTATATCGCGGAGGTTTCTACCCGAGTGGGGATTCCAGTTTTGATCAAAGGCTCACCGGACCGCACTCCAAGCGAAGCGAGCAAGATGGCAATTGAAGAAGATGTGGTTTGCATCCTTGTGCGCACCACACATCACACAATTGCTATCGGGATGACCCATTTTGTTTCGCTATGTTGTTAGAGGACGGGAGGCGGTCGTGGAACATTTTCCAAAGGAAAACTTTAATTTTGAGGGGGGTTGACACTTTCCATAGCCCCCTAGCAATGTCTAGTGTACGACCCTCCGTCAACTTATGGTAAAGAGACTTAACCGTGAATTTCCGGGAGCTCGTGAGGGACCAAGAGACCGTATCAGCCTTGGGTCGCAACACCACTACAACAAGAGCGTTATGTAACTCATCCCAACAGCCTGTTCGGCGTCTCAAAGGGGGCTTTTGAAAGTAATGGCTGGCAGGTGGGTTCTAAGCTCATCGGTAACGAGGATTTCGATGTTAGTAGCAAGTTGGTATATGGAGGAGTGGCTACGCCACAATGGCTCCTGAACGAACTAGTGGTCTAACCAAAATCGCGTGGATTTTCCGTCGTTAACGCTAAGCTTAGCTCCTAGCGCAAAGGCCGGTTTGATAGCCTAGATCCCATTCCAGAATTTCGCCCCTTTAGCCTTGGAGGTAAGGAAATTCCCGTCGGGGAAGTATTTCGCTCAGAATTTCCGCCTAGAGCCCCTGCTCATTTTGGGCGAGTTTCCAGAGCCACTTGGAGAGAAGGGCAACGCTCATAAGTTTGGAATTGAGGATCCCTAGGCCACCAAATTTCTTTGGCCGGCATAGGGCTGCCCACTTAGTTAAGTGCTACTTCTTTTTGGACCCAGTTCCTTCCCAAAAAAAACTTGGATCAGGGGGTGTCGAGCTTGGCGTGAACACCGTCTGCTAGGAGGAACATGCCCATTGTAAACATGGGCAAAGAGGAGAGACTAGTATTCGTTAGAATGAGCCTAGCTGCCGAAGACATGAACCGGCCTCGCCATGGACTGACCCGGTTCGCCACCTTGCCGTATAGGGTTTCCCATTCTCGGATAGATATGTGCTTGTCATAGATGGGGAGGCCCAAGTACTTAGACGGAAAGCTCCCAAGCTTACAGTTCAGTAGGTTGGCAACGCGCAATGAGAGAGGTGCGGCCATCCCAATGGCTATCACCTCACTCTTGAGAAAAATTATCTTGAGGCCGGATACAATCTCGAAAGCACGGAGGATGAGCTTAATCGAGGCAATACTGTGATCTTCCGGCTCGAAGAGCAGCATGGTATCGTCCGCGTATTGAAGGTGAGAGACCCCTCCTGGAATAAGGTGGGGGACGACACCGCGGATGTGGCCGACATCCTTCGCCTTAGTGATCATGGCCGAGAGGGCGTCCGCAACAAAGTTGAAAATAAGAGGGGAGGAAGGGTCACCCTACCTAAGCCCTCGTTTTTTTCGGGGGAAAGCCCTCGTTTGTTGCGGAAGAAGTTCCCAACTTCTTCGTTTATAGACATCGTCCTAATTTTTTTATCAATATATAATCATCACACATTCTTTTTTCGATAAAGGGCGCTTTTATTATCTCAAAATGTAGCATCAAAGTGATACAAAGCATTAAGAGCATGATGTTTCTTTGCCGCCATTAGGCCGGCCCAAAAGTGTGAGTCTTCAGGTTTCCAATATACCTGAGACACTGCCTTTTGGCCTATATACTTATTGCGCATCATGGTTTGCCAAACACCATCCTCAGTAAGAAGTTTGAACAACCATTTACTAAGTAGGGCCTCATTCTTGACCTGCAGGTCATGAATACCGAGGCCGCACTGCTGTTTCGGCCTACAAACCACACTCCATTTGGCCAACCTATATTTTTTTCTTTTCACCATCTCCTTGCCAAAAGATCGTGGACCTAAAATAATCCAATCTTTGCAAGACCCCTTTTGGGAGCGGGAAGAACGAAAGCATATAGAGAACCATATTTGTGAGGACAGAGTTTATTGAAATCAATCGTCCTCCAACCGAGACCAACTTGCCTTTCCCGCTGCTCAAGCGTTTCTCTAGTCGCTCCTCTACATGCTTCCACTCCGCAATGGTGAGACGTCGATAATGAATTGGTATTTCCAAATATTTAATTGGGAATTGTCCATGTGCACAACCAAAATGGTCATCACACATTCTTATATTCACACCATGGCTTGAAGAACGAAACATTGGCGTCAAGTGCAATGCACGAAGACACGCATCGCAAAATGAAATCACGATGTTGTATGAAAAAAAATCAAAAAGATTTCAAAATAGACATTCATTCCAATGTCCAAATTTTCAGCCAAGAAATTTGGAAGACAATCTTAAATACTCCTACAAATCACAGGAGAAGCACGCTAAACTGAGAATTACAGTTGACCCTTTCTGCTGCGACTAAACCAGACCCAAATGACCGCCGGCTCCCGACGGAGGCGGCCCGCCTCCTCAATGGCGCCTATCGCCCTGTCCGTACCCACCCCCAACGCCTCCCCGGCGCCGCGGCGCCTCCGCCGTCCGGCCATCGCGGCCGCCGGCGCCGCGCTCGCGGCGCTCCTCCTCCTCGCCGCGGCCGCCGCCGTCTGGCGCCCGGACTACCTCCGCGCCGCGCTCCTCCGCCGCCCTGCGCCCGCCGTCGCTAGGTTCTACTCCTTCGACCTGGTCCGCGAGTACCCCCACGACCCCGAGGCCTTCACCCAGGCACGCATCCCTCCTGATCTCATTCGCTCCTCTCCTCTCCCATGGGGAATTTTTTCCTCAGATTGCGTGTTTTTCGTTCTTTGGCAGGGTCTCCTGTACGCGGGAAACGACACTCTCTTCGAGTCCACTGGCCTTTATCACCAGGTAATGTAATGCAATGCAATGTGGAAATCTTCTCGTGGATTACAGTGATGCAAATGTGATATGCTAAGGAATACTACGTCCGTGGTTTTTCCACAATAAACTACATCTAGTTTCACTTGAATTGTGAACCTTGGTATTCATGCCTCCCTAGTGGAAACAAGCAGACTGGCTATCACTATATGAGCTGTTGAGGATCTGTTGCCTGAGCTTGCAAGTTGCATTTGTTTCGTTTTTGCTTGCTTTCTGTCAAGCGGTTTTTCTGAAGGACTAGTTTTTCTGAAGGACTAAATGCTTCTAATTTTGTTTCTGAACAGTCGTCGGTCCGAAAGGTTGATCTTCAAACTGGCAAAGTATGTTAAATATGGCACTCTCCTTATTTAACATTGCGCGGCAATGGTTCACCTACCCTACACTAAATCACTAGTTACTGCTTTGTCATTTATCAGGTTTTAGATCAGCACCAAATGGATGGACATATGTTTGGAGAAGGCTTAACACTTCTCGACGACAGGTAGATGAACCTCGACTATGCCCGACATGAGAATTGCTTTCTTGAACATGATGGCTCTATTTGCTTCTGCGGTCCTGTTAAATCTCATTCATTTGCTTTAATATTATCTTTTGTAGATTGTTTCAAGTTACTTGGTTGAAGAATGATGGATTCATATACGACCGACATAACTTTAGCAAAGTAATGCTGCTGCCCCTGTTTCTATGTTAGTGTATTTACAGATGATTCAGATCTTTTCTGTTTATAGTCTCGGCTAATTATCTCCAAACCCTGACCTATCAATATCTATTTTCATGTGATCTTCTGAAATATGGGTTTACAATCATTCACATCGCATTTTACTGGTCATTTCTCAAGTTTTTCAGTCATTTCTTGTCGACGTCTGAGGTAACAAGTTATTGTGCTCTCTGCTGCAGCGTGAAAGTTTTACCCATAAAATGCGTGACGGGTGGGGGTTGGCTACGGATAGAAAAATCCTATTTGGCAGTGATGGTACTTCAAGGTTGTACCACCTGGATCCAATATCGCTTGAAGGTACATTAAGTTAATCACACACTTGATATTCTGTTAGCTTTCGGACTTAATTTCTTTTGTTTGATGTCTCTGTTGATACAGTAACAAAGACAGTAACTGTGAAATATCAAGACAATGACGTTTCCTATATTAATGAACTGGAATATATAAATGGTGAAGTATGGGCAAATGTCTGGCAGGTTAGAGTTGTTATGCACTACCTTGACCATATTGCTTTCATGTTTTATTATATTGTTCAAGATCTCAAGGACCAGAACATTTTCATTAGTATACCTTAGCGTTGATGTTAAAGTGCACCCTGGTGTCATTTATGAGGTTTAAGTTTAACAATTAACTTTGGGGTGTGACTCAGTTTGTACTGAAGTGTATCCAAGTTTTATCCTGTGTTGTCCTTTGTTACACTTGATACTCTGAAATAGGCAATTGATATTACAATTAACTGGTCTGAATTTTTTATATCTTCTACAAGACATGACTAGCTAACGCCATTTGACTTGGCGATTAGGTAACCGAGGTCTTAGCATGACTAGCTAATATCATTTGTGTCTTAGCTGTGTTTTCCATGCAAAGTTTGATCATATTCAAGTATCATATACAATGTGAACTGCCTACCAATTTGCTAGAATGTTGTGAAGTGCACCTCTCAGTATCGAAAGTTATGATGTGTAGACAGATTGCATAGCTAGAGTTTCTCATGAAGATGGCCAAGTGGCGAGCTGGATCTTTCTTCATGAGCTGAGGTATGCTCTGAGTAGAAATCACTGTTGTTGTTCTATGCCTATTTCCTGACCACTGAGTTTCTTCACAAGATTACTCTGTTTGCCTGTAATGTTTGCATTTGAAGTAATAATCGATCCTTGTGTCCTCAATTTTGCAGGCAGCAATTATGGAAATCTGGCAACACGGTGAGCAGTCCCCATATGGTTCATTGGCTAATTGCATTGTTAGACGCACATAATCCAAATCCAGTATCGGGAGTGACATGACACTGAAAACTCTGTTTCATGCTCCAGGATATTGATGTTCTAAATGGTATAGCTTGGGATGAAGAAAATGACAGACTGTTCGGTGAGTCCTTTTGCACTTGCAGTTTCGGTCCCGTGGATCAAGGCCTCTGGGTTTCTTGTCCAATTAACCTTTCGGCTCTACTCGCAGTGACCGGGAAACTGTGGCCAAAGCTTTACGAGATCAAGCTGCGCCAGGTGGATGGGCCGCCGGATGGGTCCGTGGAGAAACTGTGCCCAAGGGCAAGCTTTTATCGCTGACAAGTGTCGACGCCTCGGCGAGGATATGTACATGTATTATGTGCCTCCTGGTCGATTCGAGGCAATTGGTAGTATGAAGATAGGTTTTTTGTTGCTGTGACTTGGTGGTGAACTGGCAGGACCTAGCTGCTCATCAGTTTCATGCTGGAGGCGTGTACTGTAGTTGTATGTATAATCATGCATGATCTCCCATGAGTAGTGTAAAAGATTTGTGTCGTAAAGATGGTTTCGCTGCGAACATACCAAAATACAGTTGGTCAGAGACAAGCTCAAGGAACTAGAAAGAATGTGGAGAGGGCATCCGAAGTGCTCCAACCCATTTTGCAATTGTTCGTGAACCTGGTAAACAATGAGATCTGTAGACCCTGTGGGAGGTGATGATCATACACAATATGATCATGGAGGATGAGGGTGAAGATGCTGCCGGAGGTCTAGAATTCAAGAACATGAGTGGTCCTATCCAACTTCCACATTAGAATCCGGTCACATTTGATCAGTTTGTCCAAATGCATTAACAAATTCTGCATTAAGCAACTCATGAACATATCAAGGAAGATCCGATTGAATATCTCATCGAGTATCTGTGCGGTTAAAGGGGATACCTAGAACATTCGTGTGAGTTTTTTTTTTTTTGAGAGGAACTACCACATGTTCATTCAACAAATAACTTACAGGGTGTACACACATGGTCGCTCCATAAGACAAACACATAGACAATTGTCCTAGAGCTTTGCACAAAGGACCCCAAGAAAAAAATTTGACCAATGAAGATCCCTGTGCAAATCCAATCCCTTAAGCATCGTCGGACTCCATCATCGCCATGGCAACGCCGGAGATGGACGAGAGCAACCATCACTCCTAAATCTGAAAGAACTCTGATGCAGACCATGCTGCTAGGTGAGTCGAATGAACGGTCTGCCGCATGTGACGGAGCCGAGGCTATGTGGCTCGTCGACCGCGGATCATCCCCAAGCCCGTCAGATCCCGGCACCGTCTCCTTCATCCACTCAGGTTGGAGAAGAAAGACGCCACCGCAAACCACCATCCACATCACATGCTCCAAAACAGCAACATACCTAGTACTAAACAACGTCCTCTCCGGGAAGAGCGATGAACACCGGCTAGCACAACCAAATGACGTCGTCAGATCTGAAATCCGGCGAGACACGGGTGCAAACCACCATCCACATCAGATCTGAAGCATCACTGGGTGGGGGAGAAGCAGGACCATCTTATTCCGACGCGGCATCGATCTCGCCACCGATGCGACGCCTCCAAGGAAGACTAGGCCTAACCTAACTACATGCCGGAGCGAAATCGCCGGGGTCCCAGGCCCCTCCCGCCGCCGGAGCGACGGACGGAGGGGTCAAGGACCCGCAGCCTCGCCTGCGGAAGGAGGCAGAAGTTCGCTTCGCGAAACGCCTGCCTACAATGGTTGGGGAAAGAAGCAAGATGTCATCTACATTCGTGTGAGTTTAATTCAAATTTGAACTATTTTACCTGAAAATTTAGTTGGATTGTAATATTTAAATTAGAACTACCTTCGCATTGAATATTTTCGCTAATCAAAGATTTCATATGCTATTATTTTGAGTATTCCAGACTTAAAAAAAAAACAGAGGCGGACATTCAGGGAACATGGTTCGATGGGCGACTCCCGCATCACTGTCCGCGGACTGAACTAGTCCACGGACAAATACATTGCCGGTTTGCCAATTTGGATGGCAGTGCCCATTTTGCTAATGCTGGTGGACACTAAGAAACATCTTGCTTTTCATTTGGTATCGACTTCTAAAGTTGGTGCTAATTTTGCCACTTGCCACATCAATCCATGGAGAGATGCTTTTTTTCTGCGGGTGATGGAGAGATGCTTTTCAGCAATGAATATTGTCAAAAGTAACAAAATAGGTGACCAGTTCATGAGTGATTGCTTGATTTGCTATATGGAGAAAGATATATTTCTACCATTATGAATGATGTTGTAATTGATCAACTCAAGAAGATGAAAGTTCAAGAAGGGAAGTTATCAAATGTCAGTCTCACATTGCTTCATATTTTTGCTTAATGATATTTATTTTATGTATTATTTGTTCTGCACCATTGTTGTTAATATAATAATATGTTTCGTTTGTTCATCCTATTCAGTAAGTTACTAATGAAATGTGCTCAGAAGTCATCGTTGTTTACTTTCTTTCGTGAATATGTAAACAAATGGTTTTATGACTTCGCTCAACCAATACTTGGTATGGCAATCTTTTTAATATGATAAAATTTATATGATTGAATCATTGCATATTTTTGCTTTTTGTATTGCCCTTAATTAGATGTAATTTATATCCTTTCACTATACTTTGTGATGTGCTGTAGTGGGCATATGTTGACACAGGTGCCCATTTTTCCAAGCTTTGTCCCTGGATGCAAGAGCATCTAGAAGAAATGGGTTGACGCAAGCTAGAGGAAGCTTGAGAGGCTGACGCAAATCCAATTCACCGATAACTTGTTAATAAGTGTGGAACCAATTGTTAGATGGACATCAGCACTTGTCAATAAGTGTGGAACCTGGGCACATTGGCTGCAATAATCCGAGACGCGCGGACTCATTGCGGACGTTTTACAGAATCCCCTTCTAAACTAATCTTTCTCCTCCCTGAACTTCAGCTGGGGCGGACCAGTTCCTCCCCTAATCTTGAATCCTATTGGTCCACGTTAATAGACCGTTAAATCCGTAAGTGAATTCCCTGTTGATGTAGCTTGATCCATTGGCTGCGTCGATCCATGTGTGCCCAGTATGTCATTACCAGTACTCCCTCCGTAAAGAAATATAAGAGCGTTTAGATCTAAACGCTCTTATATTTCTTTACCGAAGGAGTAATAAGGTCGTAGTGAACATATATTCATTCACTCCAGGGTCAAAATGGGGGAAGCAGACATGAGATATTCCTCACAAGACGATGCGCATGCGATTCTCTTTATTCATTCATGTAATCTCCGACGAGCAGCTAGCTAGCTCTCGGAGATCCATGCACGCACACATACATAGATATATAGATAGATGTACCACCGTGGCACCGTTCAGCTATCATCACACGGAAGCATGCATGTTTTATGCAAGAACAGATCGGTCAGAGCCGAAACATCTAGCAGTGCCAGGTGCAGAAGCAGCGGCGGCCGCGGCGGCCGCCGCACTTGCCGCCGGTGTAGCCCTCGGTCAGGCAGGCGCTCGCGCATTTGTTGGTGTCGAGGCATGCCCAATGGAACTTGTGGCTCGGCCTCGTGCACACCCTCGCCAGAGCCACCTGCACCGATCCCCCCTGCTCCTCTGGACACCCAAAATCAATCAACAAAGCAGATCCGTCGTCATCTCACACAATCTTAGCACTAGTGCAGTAAAGATCAGTCAACAACCATCAACTCCGAGCATATGTACCTGTGGCCGCAAGGAGCAGCAGGACGACCACCAAGACCTTCACGGACAGACGACCCATCGCGGTTTCTTGGGGAAGATCAGGAGGATTGTGTGTGTGTGGTAGATGAAAACCTTCGAGCTGGATTGTATGATGAATGATGCAGAGGAGAGGGGGGAGGGGGGCTTGTTATATACTCGTCGTAGCAGCACACGGATTTCCTTGCTGCTCCGAATTTCTTTGAGTGTTATTTCTCTTTTGCTTCTAGGCTGATTAAGCAGACAGATTTTTGTAGGGTAATGTAACTGCCGTGTGAAATAGGAAAGGCTTAGCAAAAAAAGAAAATGTGTATGGTAGTGCAACTGACATGTGAAAATAGAAAGGCTAAACAAAGAGATTTTTGTGTGGTAGTGTAACTGACATGTGAAAAAAGAAAGGCTATACAAATATATTTCTGTATGGTAGTGCGACGAGAACATAAATACTGTAGAGTCTACAGCCCCGCGACTCCAACATCCCTTAAATGCCCGAGCGGATGGCCCGGTCAGTGACCGGTAAAAAAAAACCCGACCTAGACACGCGTTTCAAACGGGCCTCAAAAGACCGGGCTAACCGGTAACCCTCATATCTAGCCCAAATCCAGGGCGGGTATGGGGTGGCCTGGTCCGGCCGCCACGCCGGGCCCGACAGTTCAAACCCATCACAAATTGCACCAAAACCACCCGTCGACCTACCGATTCCATTTACTACTCTTCTCTGTTCTTCCTCGTCTGCCCCGACCTTCTCGTAGCTCCGCCGTCACTCACTCCTCTGTTGTTGTTCCGAGCCTCAGTGCCACCAGCATCGGCACTGCAGTCTTCTCATCTATTCTTGCCGCCGCACACGTCGTCACCGGCCCATAAGCCGCCGCGGTATGTCCGGCAACTTCCGGGATGCAAATTTCCCTCCATGTGTTCGACACGTTGTCCGATCAGGTATTTTGTGATTTATTCGTAGGGAAAACGATGGATTCTGATGCTTCGTCAGAGGAGGAGTATGGACCCACAGAGCTAGATAAAATGATTGGAAATGAGTTCTTCGATTCTACAGATTCAGACGAAAAAGTGGACATGATCATGCATATGAGCATGCAAAAGGAAATAGACCGGCATGTGGAGCATATTCTTTAATTAATGGGTGAGTTATTAATCGAGATAGGGTCTTTTGAGCACGGCTACTCTACAAGGATTACTTTGATCCGGACCCAGCTTTTCGTGATGATACATGGTTTCATCGCCGTTTTCTCGTATGTGCAAACCATTGTTTTCCACTTTGTGGAGGGAGTGGAGGCACACAATGACTATTTCAAGCTCACTAGGGATTGCGTGATGCGGACAACTTTTTTTCTCCGCTAAGCAGAAATGCACGTCTGCGCTGAGGATGCTTGCACTTGGTACTACCGCCGATGCCGTTGGTGAGATGGTCCGGATGGGGAGAGCACATGCCTGAAAGCTATTGTGAGGTTTGCCCGCACCATGGTGCAGGTGTTTGGGGCAGAGTATCTGAGAGAACCAGATGTGCAGGACACAGAAAAGTTGCTGGCTATTGGAGAGGCAAGATGTTAGGTATGCTCGAATCAATTGATTGCATGCATTGACAATGAAAGAACTACCCCAAATATTTGTGTGGAATGTACCAAGGTCATCCCAAAGAGACCACCATCATACTGGAAGCAGCGGCGATTTGGCATGCTTTCTTTGAAATCCCAGGTTTTCACAACGATATCAATGTGCTTCAACGACCTCTCATGTTCATAAGGCTTTGTAATAGGGAATTGCCGTAGTGCAACTACACTGGCAACAGCTACGGCTACAACATACTATCTTGCCGATGACATCTATCCTCGGTAGGCGACATTTGTGAAGACCATATCCGAACCACAAGGCAACAAACAAAAGCCACTTTGCACTAATGCAGGAAGCAGCTAGGAAGGATGTGGACAGGGCATTTGAAGTGCTTCAACCTCGTTGGGGAATTGTTCGTGGAGCTGCAATGATGTGGGTATTAGAAACCTTGTGGCAGCTAATGACATGTTGTGTTATTCTGCACAATATAATTGTCATGAACAAGGGTGATGGATAGCCCAAACCAATGATTTGAAGCGCGCGTAGAACAATTCCAAATCTCGAAGGACCAAGTTGCAAATCGGCTTATGAAATTTCTGCAGATGCATCAAAATCTTCGAGATTATCGGGTGCACGCGCAACTATCCAGTGACCTTGTGGAGCATATGTAGACCCATATTGAAAAACAAAAAGCTAATATTTGAGGTGCACTTAATATAAATTTATATAAGAACTATGTATTTTCAATACTAACATTTGTTATTTACGTGTAATAATAACGTGTATGGATTTGCATGTATTTGAGATCCGAATTTATGGTATGTAACTACTAGGCAGGACATATGAAAGGCGATTCGACTGTGTCCGCGGGCATGATCACACACGTCCGCAGACATATATAGAGCCGGATTTATCAAGTCTCTCGGACACCACATAAAAATTATTGTTCGCATTGGCTGCGTGGATGCATGTGTGCCAAGTATGTCAGTACTACTGTACAAGGGTCCGACGAAACACGACATCTCTTTATTCATGTATACTTTGAAATCGCCTGAAAATATATTTTGGGTCAGTCATTTTTGACGGTTGAGTTCTGCTTTGAGATCAGTGTTTTTGTTTCTAGTCTATTCTTTGAGCAGTTTGTTTTGACCGACCACATATTTGGGCCAGTCAATTTTTTACTGGGCTGAAACCCATTACATGTGCCACCCAGCCATCCCCTCTCCGCTTTTGTGTTTTTAATGTTTTCCTGTTTTTATGTGTTTCTATTTTTTTACTTTATTAGCTGGTTTTTTTATTTTCTTTGTGGGTATTTGTGAGATGTTGGGTTGGTGTAAATATAGAAAAAAGTAGTATACAGTATGTCAGAAAATTACAACATTATATGATTGTTGTTTGCATAGTGCAGAAAGTGCAATCTTAGTGCAAAATTGTGTGGAAGTTCGTTTTAATTTTTTTCATTATCTTTCTTCTTAAAGATTAATACTAATGCCACTAATTCATTGTTCCTAATAAATTTTTTGTTATTTTGATATAGTTATTATATTATTATATTTATTATTTAATATAATACCGATGCCACTAAGTTGTTTCTTCTTAGATTTTTTTTTTGCAAAAACATCTACTATCATATGCTTATTCTTGCATATTTAAAAAATAATATTTTTGTGTTTATATTGTGTGTAAAATTTGTCATCATTTCTTTTAGATTTCTTTCTCATTTTCTTTGTACTTAACAGGTAATACCAATGGCACTAATTCATTCTTCCATTGAAAACCTCAATATATTTTGTTTTTCTTCAGAATTTATTTATTTTCAAAAGCGTAATACCAAAGCCACTAATTCATTATTTCTTTGAAAACTTCATTTCTTTAATGGTAATACCAATGTCACTAATTTATTCCTTATTATGAAACTTCCATTTGTTTTACAAAAAATCCACTATTATATGCTTATTCTTCCATAATATAAAAGGTGCAATTTATGTGTAAATTGTGTGCAACTTTTGTCTATTTTTTTTTCATTTTCTTTCTTCTTAAAGGATAATCCCAATGCCACTAATTCATTCTTCCATAGAAAACTTCATGATTTTCATTTTTTAGTTTTTATTTTATTTTTTCTTTAAGGGTAGTACCAACATCACTAATTCATCCCTTCTTAGCAAAAATTCTTTTTGGTGAAAATTTTACTATTACGTGGTTATTCTTGCAAGCAATGTCATTCATTAATTCCTTTTATAAACTTCATTATTTTTATTTTATTTTAATTTATACTCCCTCCGTTCCTAAATATTTGTCTTTCTAGAGGTCTCAAATGGACTATCACATACAGATGTATATAGACATATTTTAGAGTGTAGATTCACTCATTTCGCTCCGTATGTAGTCACTTGTTAAAATATCTAGAAAGACAAATATTTAGGAACGGAGGGAATAGTTCATTTACTTTTTCTTTAGGGGTAATACCAATGCCATTAATTCATTCATTCTTACCTGTGAGAAAAAAAAATCAGTCCTTCTTAGATTTTTTTGCCAGAATTTCATACTGTATGCTTATAGTTTCATGTTATAAATAGTGCAATTTATTTATTAACTGTGTGCAAAAATTTTCTAATGCCAATGCAACTAACTAATTCCTTTTTCAAAAACTTCAGTTTTTTAGTATATTAGTATAGGGGCAATGAGAAGGCCAGAGGTTATGTTACACATATTATTTTTCTTTTTAAATTTGTGTTTGTTTATTTTAAGGTAAATCCACTCCCATGATTCTTTTTTCCTTACAAAGAAATTTGTTTGCCTTTGTTCAAATTACCATGTCCTATCTGCAGCGATGTGGGAAAAACATTAGTCCAGAGGATACACATGCACCATGTACAAATAATGTTCATGATAGCTAGCTCTACTGCTATGATCTGTTCGTGCTAGCTCCGGCACACCAGGGCCAACCCAAGCTAGCTAGCTCACGAGCATACAGTCGGAGCTAGCTAGCTAATGCACGCACACGGCACACGGCACGCCACACCCTCACGCACGCACGCACAGGGCACATCACACTTCGTTGCATGAAAAAAAAACTAACGGACCCAAATTTTATTTCCAGTAACTTACCTCTAACTGGTCCCATTCATGGACGATGATCAAATTTCGCACAGCAGGAAGCAAATGTTCCTCAAAGAAGATGTGATTCTCTTGATTCATTCATGCAATCTCCGACGACCAGCGCTCACAGATCAACGCACGCATACACACATAGACATATATACTCACACGGAATCGTGCATCCAGTATTGACAAAAAGATAGGTACGGAAGAAAATACTACTACACGGTGAATGAATAAATAAATCGGAGAAATGCACTCGCTTTATTAGTAGATGATAGACCTAATAAAATAAATAGATATAGATAGACAGAATAGATAGATATAGAGCTCGAATCAAACTCCCGGTCATGCCGTTTCTAGCTCTGCTGTTTGCAGTGGTCTGAAAATAGCAGCAATGATGATGACGATGACTAATAGGTTGATGGATTTTTTTTTTAGAAAGGAGGCGTTTGCCCGGCTTTAGAGAATTCAAGCCTTAAGAGTCCGTTTCCGAAGACTAGTAAAATAGGCGGATTCTGGAAGGTTCAATGGTACGTATATGGATATAACATAGTTCGACAAAGCAGGGAACCGATGGATTGATGGATGCAAGAACATCTAAAAGAAATGGTTTGACGCAAGCAAGAGCAAGCTTGAGAGAGGCTGAAGCAAATCGATCGAATTCACGGAGAACCGAACCGAACTGATGGAGGAGTCTTCCTTTCCATCATCTCTTTGGCCATCAATCATCAGAAGGACACCACATAAAAATTATTGATCGATGATCTCACAAAGCGGGGAACGGATCTTACTCATAAGATGATGCGATTCCCTTTATTCATTCATGAAATCTCTGACGACTAGCGCTCGCAAATCAACACACGCATACACACATAGATATATAGATCTACTATCGTTCAGCTAATATCACACACAGGGAATCATGCATCCAGTACGCGAGAACAAAGTAGCCAGGGCCATCTAGGCAAGGCATCTAGCAGTCCTTGGTGCAGTGGCAGTGGCGCTGGACGCCGACGCACTTGCCGGCGGTGAAGCCCTCGGTCTGGCAGACGTTCGCACAGTTGGTGTCGCTGAAGCACGCCCCATGGAACTTGTGGCTATCCGACTCGCAATCCCTCGCCAGAGCCACCTGCACCGATCCCCCCTGCTCCTCTGCACCACCAAAATCAACAAAGCATGCAGATCAGTCGTCATCTCACGCAATTTTAGCAGAAGTAGATCATCAGTTATCTCAAATAATTTTGACGGTAGGCATGCACATAGCATACCCGTGGCGACGAGAAGCAGCAGGAGGACCACGAAGACCTTCGCGGACAGACCCATGGCGGTTCCTTGTGAAGGATGAAGAGGATTGTATGGTAGAATGTGAAAGCCTTGGAGCTGGGTTCTATGGTAGATGGGTGTAGAGGAGAGGGGAGGGGGCCTTGTTATATAGGAGTATTTCCCGTTTGGCAGCGTACATTGCTTCTATTTTCTTGGCATTAATTTTGTGCTGCTTCCAGCCTTCCAGGCTAAGCAAATAGATTTTTGTCAGGTAGTGTAACTGACAATGTGAAAATGGACACGCTAAGCAAACCATTTTTTGTATGATAGTGTAACTGACATGTGAAGATAGAAACACACAATTTTTGTATGGCAGTGTGACAAACTTGTGGAAACACACAATTAAAGGCTGTAAAAGGACACGTGAAAGTGGAAAAGGTGGTCATCTCTTGTCCACATATCAGCCACTGTACGTACTAGACACTCGGTTATGGTTGCAAGATGGATTCAAGTGCCCTGCAAGTTCTCGTGGCAAGGTTTGGCCGTTTGGGTGTCGAATGGTGTTGTTGGGTTTTGCATGCTGCAGCACTCGTCATGTTCTCATGTTCTCACTAATGGTGGGCTGGTCGCCCTACGGAGCACATCTGGCACTGGAAAGGTTTGCGTCAAGGTCAAGAGGCGATGAAGAGGATGCAAAAACATCTACGGAGCACATCTGGCACTGGAAAGGTTCTCACTAATGACTGTTGGATTGAAGGATGCAAGAACATCTAAAAGAAATGGGTTGACGCAAGCTAGAGAAAGCTTGAGAGAGGCCGAAGCAAATCGATGGAATTAACGGAGAACCGAACCGACCCGATGGAGGAGCCATCGATCCTTCAATCATCTCTTTGGCCATCAATCATCAGATGGACACCACATAAAAATTATTGATCGATGATCTCACAAAGCAGGGAACAGATCTCACTCACAAGATGATGTGATTCCCCTTATTCATTCATGCAATCTCCGAGGACCAGCACTCGCAGATCAACGCGCGCACATACATAGACATATAATAGATCTACCATCGTTCAGCTAACATCACATGGAATCATGCATCTAGTACGCGAGAACAAACTAGCCAAGGCCATCTAGGCATCTAGCAGTCCTTGGTGCAGTGGCAGTGGATGCCGTCGCACTTGCCGCCGGTGAAGCCCTCGGTCTGGCAGACGTTCGCGCAGTTGGTGTCGCTGAAGCACGCCCCATGGAACTTGTGGCTATCCGACTTGCAATCCCTCGCCAGAGCCACCTGCACGGAACCCCCCTGCTCCTCTGCACCGCCAAAATCAACAAAGCGTGCAGATCAGTCATCATCTCACACAATTTTAGCAGCAGTATGTAGGATGCATCATCAGTTTTGTCAAATAATTTCGAAGGTAGGCATGTATACATACCCGTGGCAACGAGCAGCAGCAGGAGGACCACGAAGACCTTTGCGGACAGACCCATGGCGGTTGCTTGTGAAGGATGAAGAGGATTGTATGGTAGAATGTGAAAGCCTTCGGCTTCGAGCTGGGTTCTATGGTAGACGGATGTATAGGAGCGGGGAGAGGGGCTTGTTATATAGGAGTATTCACCTCGTCGCAGCAGCATTGTTCCTATTTTTTAGCATTATTTTCGTGCTGCTTACAGGCTAAGCAAATAGATTTTTGTCGGGCAGTGTAACTGACATGTGAAAATGGACACGCTAAGCAAACCAATTTTTGTATGATAGTGTAACTGACGTGTGAACATAGAAAGAATAAGCAAACATTTTTTATGGTAATGTGACAAACTTGTGGAAACACACAATTAAAAGCTGTAAAAGAACATGAGAAAGTGGGAAAAGGTGGTCATGCCTTGTCCACATATCAGCCACTGTACAGTATGCTAGACACTTGGTAAAGGTTTCGAGATGGATACAAGTGTCCTACAAGTTCTCGTGGCATGGTTTGGGTGTCAAATGGCGTTGTTGGGTTTGCATGCTGCTGCACTCTTCATGTTCTCAAGTTTCCATCAATGGTCACCCTACGGAGTACACCTGGCATTGGAATGGTTTAGGTCAAGGTGAAGGCGATCCCCTCTATCCTCTATTATTTGTGATTGTCCTGGATGTTTTAGGAAAGCCTTTCTCACTTGCGGAGGAGAGAGATCTGCTACGGCCTTTCATTGCAGCATGCTACTAGGCATCACCTCTCTCTGTTCGCTGATGATGTTGGTTTGATCATCCAACCATATGCTCGAGATCGACACCACCGTTGTCATTCAGGATCTGGTCTGAGATGCTTCCAGGCTCTGTACAATTCTTTAAAAAGAGCGCCGCAACATTGATTCGTTGTGACTATTATCCCAGAGACATTGCCTCGGCTCTGTTCGTATGGATTCACTGTTTTTCCCTGTAATTTGTTTTGGGACTGCCTCTTGTGCTTTCTTTCTTAAAAAAGTCTGACCTTCAGCCGTATGTCAACAAAGTGACGTGGCGGCTTCAGTGCAGGAAGGCTAGTCTGTCATTTTATGCCGGTTCAGGCGGTACTTGCGGCTATGTCAATCTATGCGATGATGGCAATCGAACTCTCCAAATGGATGATTGCGTCTACCATCACTACAACATCATCACCCCAAATCTATTATGACTGCAACGCCGCCGTCTCGGCGGGAGTCTTGTTTGCTAGGATTAAATAGGAGGCCTCGCATGGGCTAAACACCTCAGTAACATATTGTTGCAAGAATGATTGTTGTAATTTTTAGAGAAAAGGTTGAGGCCCGACTTTAAATTAATAAAGCCAACAGTAGTTCAACAGAGTTCAGCAAACACCCATGGCAGGTAGAAAGAAACCTATGGAAACAAGTTCCAAATGACTAGCAGGCCACAACCAGTAATGAGGCATGCAGGCCAAAGGAGATAACCAGAAGCACGACAGAATGAAGACGGCGACGTAGCACCATCCCCAACTACATCTGGCCCGACCCCTGACCAAGACGGAGTTCATCGTTGTCCGCACGCGAGAGTCAGGAGCTCCACAGCCGCCACGTCATCGCCCTTAGTTAGAGATGTCCACTGCTGCAATAAAATAGAAATTTTAAAAATGCAGTCAACCGGCTTGTTAGGGAACACCTGCTCAATGGTAAATTTGTTCCTGATGGCCCACAACGTCCAACACATGACAGAAAAGCCAACCCAGAAAACCCGCTTGACCCAACCCACTAGATTAGAGACGAGGGATCAAAGCTCACCAAAGCAAGTGGGGGCCCAAGACACCGGCCCCAAGCCAGTCCCTAAGACAGCTCTAGAAAAGCAAAGCAAGAGGGCACCGAAACATGATATGATTAGTATCTTCGGGATGTCCACAAAGGGAGATGAACTCGGAGCGGGGCCCATTCCTTTTCCTAGTTTGATCCGCGGCTGGTGACCACCCGCGGATCCCCTGCCACATAAAAAATTTAATCTTGGGAGGAATACGAGCCTTCCACACAGAACGCAACCTATAAGAAGGAACACCAGAGATCAACTGGCGATAACAAGACTTCACAGAAAACTGGCCAGATGACGAATGATGCCAAGAGACCACATCTGTAGATTCCGAGAGCACATGGAAAACGACAGCAAGACGGTGCCAATCATCCAGCTCTTTCGGAGACAGGGATTGGCGAAAACCGAGATCCAACTGTCTGGCCGCGACCTCCGCGATGGAGATCGAGGGGAAGGCAACAAAAGAGAAAATAACACGGAAGGAAATCGCCAGGGGGCCATCCCCTTTCCACCAATCCAGCCAAAACCTAACAGACGTACCATCGCCAAAATTTAACAAGAGCTCTAAAATCATCTCGAACTTTAAGGAGTCGACTCCAGAACTGACAACCGCCTGACGCAGACACCGATAGAGGGTTGGAGGATGGGAAGTACTTAGCCTTGAGAACGCACAGCAAAAGCTCACTAGCGTCGGCCATAAGAATGCACCACCACCATTTAAGGATAAGGCATTTGTTCATAATAGAGGTGTCCACAATACCCAACCCGCCAAGGTTTTTTGGCCGACAAATCACCTTCCACTTAACCATCCTATACTTCTTTTTGTTATCTACGGAGTTCCAAAAGAAACCGCCCCTATGTTTATCAAAGCCAACGTGAATACCTTCAAGGAGACGGTAAAAGCCCATAAGAAACATAGGAAGGGAAGAGAGACACACATTTTTGAGACACACCTTAGTAGCCATCGTGTTGTAATGACTCCTCCAGGGCATGACTCGATTACCAACCTTGGTAACCGAGAACGTAAAGTCTTTGGCAAGCTGTTTGAGGGGAGAGATCGGAAGGACAAGGTAATTAAAAGGAAAGGACCCAAGTTTGCAGTTTCAAAGGTTAGTTACCCTGCACGCCTCCTTAGCGGGGGCACCCAAAACTAGAACTTCACTCTTAGAAAAATTAACCTTAAGCCCGGAGAGCTCCTCGAAGGAGAAAAAGAGGAATTTAAAGTTCGCGATCTATCGGTCAGAGTTCTCAACCAAGATGATAGTATCATCAACATATTGCAAGTGCGAAACACCAGGCAGGATCAGGTGGGAGACAACCAGGGAGATATGGCCCGTGGCAGCAACACGGTTGAGAATGCAAGAGAAGGCATCATCCACGAAGTTGAATAGTATAGGGGAGACATGATCCCTTGTCTAAGGCCCCTGACATTTTTGAAGAAAGGGATGACCACCCCCATTCACATTCACAACCATGTCCCCCCCCCCCCACAAGGGGGCACACAAGTTGCATGAGGCGGTGCATGTCGGCGTCGTCAAAGCCCTTGGCCAGAAGTACGTTGCGAAGGAAAGACCAATTAACCGAATTATATGCTTTTCGAAGTCCAACTTGATGATCACCGTGTTACACTGCCTCGATTTAAGGTCATGTAAAATTTCATGTAAACTAAGAAAGCCATCCAAAATGAAACACCCTTTAATAAAGGCCAATTGCTGCTTCCCTATGACCTTGTGAGTAATGTAAGACAACCTAGTCGCGAACCCCTTCGAAGGAAATTTGGTGATGTTATTAATCAGGGCAATCGGTCTAAACAGCCATATGTTATCCACACCCTTAACTTTGGGAAGAAGAGAGACCATGTCATAGTTAAGTATAGATATAACAACCGTGCCCACGCAGAAGCCAGTAATAATAACGTAGACAAGGTGGTTGAGCGAAGGCTAGAAATTTTTAAAGGAAGACATGCATATGTACCGTATGGGTAAGTGAAGGTAGTTTTTCTTGGTTTTCAGGTCAGATATGTATTTGCGAAAATCCGGAATATCCATCGAGATAGAAAAATAAGAGTTGTTGGCCAACCTGTCCAATATCTCATTTATAAAGGGTAGTAGGTAGTGATCTTTCCGGGTCCAGTTATTTCATTTCCTTAAAACAACACACATTCTATATCCAACAATAGCCCTAGTAGGGACTGTTGGGGAACACAGTATTTCAAAATTTTACCTACGATCACGCAAGATCTATCTAGGAGATGCATATCAACGAGACGGGATAGTGTGTCCATGTACCCTCGTAGATCGAAAGCAGAAGCGTTTAGTAACGTGGTTGATGTAGTCGAACGTCTTCATGATCCAACCGATCCAAGTACCAAATGTACAGCACCTTCGTGTTCAACACACGTTCAACACAATGACGTCCCTCGAGCTCTTGATCCAGTTGAGGACGAGGGAGAGTTCTGTCAGCATGACGGCATGGCGATGGTGATGATTAAGGTACCGGCGCAGGGCTTGGCCTAAGCACTAGGACGATATGACCAAGGTGTGTAATTGTGGAGGGGGGCACCGCACACGGCTAAGAAAAGACTTGGTGTCTCTTTGGGGTGCCCCTGCCCACGTATATAAAGGAGGGAGGGAGAGAGGTCGACCCTCCTAGGGGCACGCCAAGTGTAGGGAGTCCTACTAGGACTCCCAAGTCCTAGTAGGATTCCCTTTCCTTTTCGGAGTAGGAAAGAAGGAAAGGAGGGAGAGGGAGAAGGAAAGGGGGGGGGGGGGCGCCCCCACCCCTTGTCCAATTCGGTTTGGGCAGGGGGGAGGCGCGCGCTACCTCGTGGCCCTTCTTCCCTCTCTCCACTAAAGCCCAATAAGGCACATTAACTTCCCCTGGCGAATTCCCGTAACTCTCCGGTACTCTGAAAAATACCCGAATCACTTAGAACCATTCCGATGTCCGAATATAGCCTTCCAATATATTGATCTTTACCTCTCGACCATTTCAAGACTCCTCGTCATGTCTGTGATCTCATCCGGGACTCTGAACAAACTTCGGTCATCATATCACATAACTCATAATATAAATCGTCATCGAACGTTAAGTGTGCGGACCCTACGGGTTCGAGAACTATGTAGACAAGACCGAGACACATCTCCGGTCAATAACCAATACCGGAACCTGAATGCTTATATTGGCTCCTACATATTCTACGAAGACCTTTATCAGTCAAACCGCATAACAACATATGTCATTCCCTTTGTCATTGGTATGTTACTTGCCCGAGATTCGATCGTCGGTATCATCATACCTAGTTCAATCTCGTTACCGGAAAGTCTCTTTACTCATTCCGTAATGCGTCATCCCACAACTAACTCATTAGTCACACTGCTTGCAAGGCTTATAGTGATGTGCATTACCGAGAGGGCCTAGAGATACCTCTCCGATACACGGAGTGACAAATCCTAATCTCAATCTATGCCAATTCAACAAACACCATTGGAGACACCTGTAGAGCATCTCTATAATCACCCAGTTACATTGTGACGTTTGATAGCACACAAGGTGTTCCTCCGGTATTCGGGAGTTGCATAATCTCATAGTCAGAGGAACATGTATAAGTCATGAAGAAAGCAATAGCAATAAAACTAAATGATCATTATGCTAAGTTAACGGATGGGTATTCTCCATTACATCATTCTCTAATGATGTGATCCCGTTCATCAAATGACAACACATGTCTATGGTCAGGAAACTTAACCATCTTTGATTAATGAGCTAGTCAAGTAGAGGCATACTAGGGACACTCTGTTTTGTCTATGTATCCACACATGTATCAAGTTTCTAGTTAATACAATTCTAGCATGAATAGTAAATATTTATCATGATATAAGGAAATATAAATAACAACATTATTATTGCCTCTAGGGAATATTTCCTTCAGTCTCCCACTCGCACTAGAGTTAATAATCTAGTTCACATCGTCATGTGATTTAACACCAATAGTTCACATCTTTATGTGATTATTTCACATCACCATGTGACCAACACCTAAAGGGTTTACTAGAGTCAATAATCTAGTTCACATCGCCATGTGATTAACACCCAAAGAGTACTAAGGTGTGATCATGTTTTGCTTGTGAGAGAAGTTTAGTCAATGGATCTGTCACATTCAGAGCTGTATGTATTTTGTAATTTTTCTATGTCTACAATGCTCTGCATGGAGCTACTTTAGCTAATTGCTCCCACTTTCAATATGTATCCAGATTGAGACTTAGAGTCATCTGGATCGGTGTAAAAGCTTGCATCGACATAACTCTTTACGGCGAACTCTTTATCACCTCCATAACCGAGAAATATCTCCTTAGTTTTCTAAGGATAATTTTGACCGCTGTCTAGTGATCCACTCCTGGATCAATATCGTACCCCCTTGCCAAACTCATGGCAAGGTACACAATAGGTTTGGTACATAGCATAGCAAACTTTATAGAACCTATGGCTGAGGTATAGGGAATGACTTTCATTCTCTTTCTATTTTCTGCCGTGGTCGTGTTTTGAGTCTTACTCAACCTTGCAATACAGGCAAGAACTCCTTCTTTGACCATTCCATTTAGAACTACTTCAAAATCTTGTCATGGTATGTACTCATTGAAAAATCTTATCAAGCGTCTTGATCTATCTCTATAGATCTTGATGCCCAATATGTAAGCAGCTTCACCGAGGTCTTTCTTTGAAAAACTCCTTTCAAACACCCCTTTATGCTTTCCAGAAAACTCTACATCATTTCTGATCAACAATATGTCATTCACATATACTTATCAAAAAGGATGTAGTGCTCCCACTCACTTTCTTGTAAATACAGGCTTCACTGCAAGTCTGTATAAAACAATATGCTTTAATCAACTCATCAAAGCATATATTCCAACTCCAAGATGCTTGCACCAGTCCATAGATGGATTGCTGTAGCTTGCACACTTTGTTAGCACATTTTGGATCGACAAAACCTTCCGGTTGCATCATATACAACTCTTCTTTCAGATATCCATTAAGGAATGTAGTTTTGACATCCATTTGTCAGATTTCATAAAATGTGGCAATTTCTAACATGATTCAAACAAACTTTAAGCATCGATACGAGTGAGAAAATCTCATCGTAGTCAACACCTTGAACTTGTCAAAAACCCTTTTCGACAAGTCGAGCTTTGTAGATAGTAACACTACTATCAACGTCCATCTTCCTCTTGAAGATCCATTTATTCTCAATGGCTTGCCGATCATCGGGCAAGTCCACCAAAGTCCACACTTTGTTCTCATACATGGATTCTATCTCAGATTTCATGGTCTCAAGCCATTTCGTGGAATCTGGGCTCATCATTGCTTCCTGATAGTTCGTAGGTTCATCATGGTCTAGTAACATGATTTCCAGAACAGGATTATCGTACCACTCTAGTGTGTATCATGCTCTGGTCGACCTACGAGGTTCGGTAGTAACTTGATCTGAAGTTTCATGATCATCATCATTAAATTCTTCACTAATTGGTGTAGGCATCACTGGAACTGATTTCTGTGATGAACCATTTTCCAATTCAGGAGAAGGTACAATTACCTCATCAAGTTCTACTTTCCTCCCACTCACTTATTTCGAGAGAAACTCCTTCTCTAGAAAGGATCCATTCTTAGCAATCAATATCTTGCCTTCGGATCTATGATAGAAGGTGTACCCAAGAGTCTCCTTTGGGTATCCTATGAAGACACATTTCTTCGATTTGGGTTCGAGCTTATTAGGTTGAAGCTTTTTCACATAAGCATCGCAGCCCCAAACTTTAAGAAACAACAGCTTTGGTTTCTTGCCAAACCATAGTTCATACGGTGTCGCCTCAACGGATTTAGATGGTGCCCTATTTAACATGAATGCAGTTGTCTCTAATGCATAACCCCAAAATGATAGTGGTAAATCGGTAAGAGACATCATAGATCGCACCATATCTAATAAAGTACGGTTACGACGTTCGGACACACCATTATGCTGTGGTGTTCCAAGTGGCATGAGTTGTGAAACTATTCCACATTGTTTCAAATGATGACCAAACTCATAACTCAAATATTCACCTCCACGATCAGATCACAAAAACTCTATTTTCTTGTTACGATGATTTTCCACGTCACTCTGAAATTCTTTGAACTTTTCAAATGTTTCAGACTTGTGTTTCATCAAGTAGATATACCCATATCTGCTCTAATCATCTGTCAAGGTCGGAAAATAACGATACCCGCCGCGAGCCTCAACACTCATCGGACCATATACATCAGTATGTATTATTTCCAATAAGTCAGTTGCTCGCTCCATTGTTTCGGAGAATGGAGTCATCTTTCCCATGAGGCATGGTTTGCAAGCATCAAGTGATTCATAATCAAGTGATTCCAAAAGCCCATCAGCATGGAGTTTCTTCATGCGCTTTACACCAATATGACCTAAATGGCAGTGCCACAAATATTTTGCACTATCATTATCAACTTTGCATCTTTTGGCATCAATATTATGAATATGTGTATAACCACGATCGAGATTCAACAAACCATTCACATTAGGTGTATGACCATTGAAGGTTTTATTCATGTAAACAGAACAACAATTATTCTCTAACTTAGATGAATAACCATATTGCTATAAACATGATCCAGTCATATTCATGCTCAACACAAACACCAAATAACATTTATTTAGGTTCAACACTAATCCTGAAGGTAAAGGGAGTATGCGATGGTGATCTTATCAACCTTGGAATCACTTCCAACACATATCGTTGCCTCGCCCTCAACTAGTCTCTGTTAATTTTGTAACTCCTCTTTCGAGTCACTAATCATAGCAACTGAACCGGTATCAAATACCCTGGGGTTATTATGAACACTAGTAAAGTACACATCAATAACATGTATATCAAATATATCTTTCACTTTGGTATCCTTCTTATCCACTAAATATTTGGGGTAGTTCCGCTTCCAGTGAGCATTCCCTTTGCAGTAGAAGCACTCAGTTTCATGCTTAGGTCTAGCTTTGGGTTTCTTCACAGGAGTGGCAACTTGCTTGCCATTCTTTGAAGTTCCCTTTCTTTTCCTTTGCCCCTTTTCTCGAAACTAGTGGTATTGTTAACCACCAACACTTGATGTTCTTTCTTGATTTCTACCTTCGCCGCTTTCAGTATCGCGAAGAGCTCGGGAATTGTTTTCGTCATCCCTTGCATATTATAGTTCATCATGAAGTTCCAGTAACTTGGTGATAGTGACTAGAGAACTCTGTCAATCACTATCTTATCTGGAAGATTAACTCCCACTTAATTCAAGCGATTGTAGTACTCAGACATTCTGAGCACATGCTCACTAGTTGAGCTATTTTCCTCCATCTTGTAGGCAAAGTACTTGTCAGAGGTCTCATACCTCTCGACTTGGGCATGAGTCTGAAATACCAATTTCAGCTCTTGGAACATCTTATATGCTTCGTGGCGTTCAAAACATTTTTGAAGTCCTAGTTCTAAGCCGTAAAGCATG
Source organism: Triticum aestivum (assembly GCF_018294505.1). Lineage (NCBI taxonomy): Eukaryota > Viridiplantae > Streptophyta > Magnoliopsida > Poales > Poaceae > Triticum > Triticum aestivum. The sequence goes on along the minus strand of NC_057800.1, from coordinate 684,712,738 downwards.
GCGCACTAAACTATCAACTAGTCATCATACCGAGCTTGCCAAACGTTCATAACGCCTGCATCTACTCCTGCAAAAGGTTCATCACCTAGCGGTGCATCAAGGACATAATTCTTCTGTGCAACAATGAGGATAATCCTCAGATCATGGATCCAGTCCGCATCATTGCTACTATCATCTTTCAACTTATTTTTCTCTAGGAACATATCAAAAATAAACGGGGATCTATAACATGAGCTATTGATCTACAACAAAATTTGCAAATATTATCAGGACTAACTTCATGATAAATTAAAGTTGAATTAATCATATTACTTAAGAACTCACACTTAGATAGACATCCCTCTAGTCATCTAAATGATCACGTGATCCATATCAACTAAACCATGTCAGATCATCACGTGAGAATGAGTAGTTTTCAATGGTGAACATCTCTATGTTGATCATATCCACTATATGATTCACGTTCGACCTTTCAGTCTCAGTGTTCCGAGGCCATATTTGCATATGCTAGGCTCGTCAAGTTTAACCCGAGTATTCCGCGTGTGCAAAACTGTCTTGCACCCGTTGTATGTGAACTTAGAGCTTATCACACCCGATCATCACGTGGTGTCTCAGCACGACGAACTATCGCAATGGTGCATACTCAGGGAGAATACTTATACCTTGAAATTTAGTGAGGGATCATCTTATAATGCTACCGCCGTACTAAGCAAAATAAGATGCATACTAGATAAACATCACATGCAATCAAAATATGTGACATGATATGGCCATCATCATCTTGTGCCTTCGATCTGCATCTCCAAAGCACCGTCATGATCTCCATCGTCACCGTCTTGACACCTTGATCTCCATCGTAGCATCGTTGTCGTCTCGCCAACTATTGCTTCCACGACTATCGCTACCGCTTAGTGATAAAGTAAAGCCATTACATGGCGATTGAATTTCATACAATAAAGCGACAACCATAAGGCTCCTTCTAGTTGCCAATAACTTCTAAAAAACATGATCATCTCATACAACAATGTATATCTCATCACGTCTTGACCATATCACATCACAACATGCCCTGCAAAAACAAGTTAGACGTCCTCTACTTTGTTGTTGCAAGTTTTACGTGGCTGCTACGGGCTTCTAGCAAGAACCGTTCTTACCTACGCATCAAAATCATAATGATTTTTCATCAAGTGTGTTGTTTTAACCTTCAATAAGGACCGGCCGTAGTCAAACTCGATTCAACTAAAGTTGAAGAAACAGACACCCGCCAGCCACTTGTGTGTGAAGCACATCGATAGAGCCAGTCTCATGAACGCGGTCATGTAATGTCGGTCCGGGCCGCTTCATCCAACAATACCGCCGAATCAAAGTAAGACGTTGGTGGTAAGCAGTATGACTATTATCGCCCACAACTCATTGTGTTCTACTCGTGCATATAACATCTACGCATAGACCTGGCTCGGATGCCACACTGTTAGGGAACACAGTATTTCAAAAATTTACCTACGATCATGCAAGATCTATCTAGGAGATGCCTAGCAATGATACGGGAGAGTGTGTCCATGTACCATCGTAGACCGAAAGCGGAAGCGTTAGTGACACGGTTGATGTAGTCGAACGTCTTCACGATCCAACCGATCCAAGTACCGAACGTACGGCACCTCCGTGTACAGCACACGTTCAGCACAATGACGTCCCTCGAGCTCTTGATCCAGTTGAGGACGAGGGAGAGTTCCGTCAGCATGATGGCCTAGTAACGGTGATGATTAAGTTACCGACGCAGGGCTTCGCCTAAGCACTACGACGATATGACCAAGGTGTGTAACTGTGGAGGGGGCACCGCACACGGCTAAGAGAAGACTTGGTATCCCTTTTGGGTGCCCCTGCCCACATATATAAAGGAGGGAGGGAGAGAGGCCGGCCCTCCTAGGGGCACGCCAAGTGTAGGGAGTCCTACTAGGACTCCCAAGTCCTAGTAGGATTCCCTTTCCTTTTTGGAGTACGAAAGAAGGAAAGGACGGAGGGGGAGAAGGAAGGGGGGGGGGGCACGCCCGCACCCCTTGTCCAATTCGGTTTGGGCAGGGGGGAGGCGCGCGTCACCTCGTGGCCCTTCTTCCCTCTCTCCACTAAATCCCAATAAGGCCCATTAACTTCCCCCGGCGAATTCCCGTAATTCTCTGGTACTCCGAAAAATACCCGAATCACTCAGAACCATTCCGATGTCCGAATATAGCCTTCCAATATATCGATCTTTACCTCTCGACCATTTCGAGACTCCTCATCATGTCTGTGATCTCATCCGGGACTCCGAACCAACTTCAGTCATCAAATCACATAACTCATAATATAAATCATCATCGAGCGTTAAGCGTGCGGACCCTATGGGTTCAAGAACTATGTAGACTTGACCGAGACACATATCTGGTCAATAACCAATAGCGGAACTTGGATGCTCATATTGGCTCCTAGATATTCTACGAAGATCTTTATCGGTCAAACCGCATAACAACATATGTCATTCCCTTTGTCATCGGTATGTTACTTGACCGAGATTCGATCGTCGGTATCATCATACCTAGTTCAATCTCGTTACCTGCAAGTCTCTTTACTTGTTTCATAATACATCATCCCGCAACTAACTCATTAGTCACATTGCTTGCAAGGCTTATAGTGATGTGCATTACCGAGAGGGCCCAGAGATACCTCTCCGATACATGGAGTGACAAATCCTAATCTCGATCTATGCCAACTCAACAAACACCATTGTAGACACCCGTAGAGCATATTTATAATCACCCAATTATGTTGTGATGTTTGATAACACACAAGGTGTTCCTCCGATATTCGGGATTTGCATAATCTCATAGTCAGAGGAACATGTATAAGTCATGAAGAAAGCAATAGCAATAAAACTAAATGATCATGATGCTAAGCTAACGGATGGGCTTGTCCATCACATCATTCTCTAATGATGTGATCCCGTTCATCAAATGACAACACATGTCTATGGCCAGGAAACTTAACCATCTTTGATTAACGAGCTAGTCAAGTAGAGACATACTAGGGACACTCTGTTTTGTCTATGTATCCACACATGTATCAAGTTTCCAGTTAATACAATTCTAGCATGAATAATAAACATTTACCATGATATAAGGAAATATAAATAACAACTTTATTATTGCCTCTAGGGCATATTTCCTTCAGGGGCTAGGTCATTATTTTCGTTAGTCACTAAGGAGATTCCTCCCTTTTTTAGGAATGCAATGGACTGGACTTACCCACTTACTATCACAGATAGGGTAAATTACCCCTGCGTCAAGAAGACATATTACTTCTTTTCTTACTACATTCTTGGAAGCGGAGTGCAGTCTTCACTGACTTTCAATCACCGATTTAGCTCCTTCTTCAGTGGGAATATCATGAGAATATATGGATGGATGTATCCCCTTTACATCCTTCATTGAATATCCTAAAGATTTACGTTTTTTACTTAGCACCATTAAGAGCTTCCCTTTCTATTTTCATGGAAGGTCAGCACTAACAATAACAGGAAACCTATTTGTGTCATCCATAAACTCACACCTTAGCCCTTTTGGTAATGTTTTAGGTTAGGAGGAGGTAGTTCTTCATCTCCTTTCCTTTCAAGTACCTCATACACTTTACTTAAGCGCGGGCAAACTATTAAAGTAGCATCCATTATCATTTCAATCTCCTCTTTCTATCCTTCAAACAGAGACTCGGTTCTTACCAGGATCCGCTCAATTTCATCTTCCGGGGTTTGGAGATGAATTTCAGCTAGTTCATCAAATTTTTGTTCCTCCTCATCTTGAGCTTCTTCTTGATATGATTTGCTTAAGACTAAAGAGAATGGGAATTTAATAATCTCATCCCTGATTTCATGGAGATAGTTTTCTTTTTGATATATGCCCCTGCAACATTCAGGAAAGAGGTTCCAAAAACAATAGGACAATTTTTATCCTCAAAATTCATTAGTACATAAACATCAATGGGATAAATGAGTGATCATATTATAACATAGACATCTTTAAGAATTCCACATGGTTTTCTACCAGTCTTATCTGCAAGCTTAATAACAACATTAGTTGGCTCAAGAGAACATGGTGATATTTCCTCATTAATTTTTGCATAAAGTGTATAGTGAATAATATTGACTAGGGATCCAGGGTCACACAACCCAAAGTAAGGCTTGCTTTTGAAGGAATCTGATATGTTTACATGCATCCTTACCTTTGGCACACCTTTTGAGATAAGAAGTGGTGTCTCGATCTAGATAAACTTTTTTTATTAATCACTGGTATGGGTGTAGCAAGTTCGTTCATAATATCAACATAATGTGGTGTCCCACTGAAGGAAATATGCCCTAGAGGCAATAATAAAGTTGTTATTTATATTTCCCTATATCATGATAAATGTTTATTATTCATGCTAGAATTGTATTAACCAGAAACTTAGTACATGTGTGGATACATAGACAAACAAAGTGTCACTAGTATGCCTCTACTTGACTAGCTCGTTAATCAAAGATGGTTATGTTTCCTAACCATAGACATGAGTTGTCATTTGATTAACGGGATCACATCATTAGAGAATGATGTGATTGACTTGACCCATCCATTAGCTTAGCACGATGATCGTTTAGTTTGTTGCTATTGCTTTATCCATAACTTATACATGTTCCTATGACTATGAGATTATGCAACTCCCGAATACCAGAGGAACACTTAGTGTGCTATCAAACGTCACAACGTAACCGGGTGACTATAAAGATGCTCTAAAGGTGTCTCCTATGGTGTTTGTTGAGTTGGCATAGATCGAGATTAGGATTTGTCACTCCATGTATCGGACAGGTATCCCTAGGCCCTCTCGGTAATGTGCATCATTATAAGCCTTGCAAGCAGTGTAACTAATGAGTTAGTTACGGGATGTTGCATTACGGAACGAGTAAAGAGACTTGCCAGTAATGAGATTGAACTAGGTATTGAGATACCGACGATCGAATCTCGAGCAAGTAACATATCGATGACAAAGGGAACAACGTATGTTGTTATGCGGTTTGACCGATAAAGATCTTCATAGAATATGTAGGAACCAAGATGAGCATCCAGCTTCCGCTATTGGTTATTGACCGGAGATGAGTCTCGGTCATGTCTACATCATTCTCGAACCCATAGGGTCCACATGCTTAACGTTTGGTGACGATCGGTATTATGAGTTTATGTGTTTTGATGTACCGAAGGTAGTTCGGAGTCCCGGATATGATCATGGACATGACGAGGAGTCTCGGAATGGTCGAGACATAAAGATCAATATATTGGAAGCCTATGTTTGGACATCGGAATGGTTCCAGGTGAGTTCGGGCATATACCGGAGTACCGAGGGGTTACCGGAACCCCCCGGGAAGTATATGGGCCTTATTGGGCCATAGTGGGAGAGAGAAGGGAGCCTAGGAGGGGGCGCCCCCCGAAGCCCAATCTGAATTGGGTGGGGGCGGCCCCCCTTTCCTTCCCCCTCTCTCCCCCTTCCTCCCTCTCCTAATCCAACCAGGGAAGGGGGGGGGGGGAATCCTACTCCCAGTAGGAGTAGGACTCCCTTGGGCGCGCCATAGGGGGGCCGGCCCTCCCCCTCCTCCACTCCTTTATATGCGGGGGAGAGGGCACCCCATAGACACACAAGTTGATTGTTTAGCCGTGTGTGGTCCCCCCTCCACAAATTTCCACCTCGATCATATTGTTGCAGTGCTTAGGCGAAGCCCTGCGCCGGTAGCTTCATCATCACCGTCATCACGTCGTCATGCTCACGAAACTCTCCCTCGACACTCAGCTGGATCTAGAGTTCGCGGGACATCACCGAGCTGAACGTGTGCAAATCACGGAGGTGCCGTACCTTCGATGCTAGGATCGGTCGGATCATGAAGACGTACGACTAGATCAACCGCGTTGTCATAACGCTTCCTCTTACGGTCTACGAGGGTATGTGGACAACACTCTTCCCTCTCGTTGCTATGCATCACCTAGATCTATGTGTAGATGTTATATGCACGAGTAGAACACAAAGGAGTTGTGGGCGTGGGTATATACATATTGCTTGCCGTCACTAGTTGATTCTTGATTCAGTGGTATTGTTGGATGAAGCAACTCAGACTGACATTACGCGTATGCTTACGCGAGACTGGTTCTATCGACGTGCTTCGCACACAGGTGGCTAGTGGGTGTCAGATTCTCCAACTTTAGTTGAATTGGATTCAATGAACATGGTTCTTTATGAAGATCAAAAATCAATCACTATAGCGCATTGTGGTTTTGATGCGTAGGTAAGAATGGTTCTTGCTAGAAGCCCGTAGCAGCCACGTAAAACTTGCAACAACAAAGTAGAGGACGTCTAACTTGTTTTTGCAGGGAATGTTGTGATGTGATATTGTCAAGACATGATGCTAAACTTTTATTGTATGAGATGATCATGTTTTGTAAACGAGTTATCGGCAACTGGCAGGAGCCATATGGTTGTCGCTTTATTGTATGAAATGCAATCGCCATGTAATTGCTTTACTTTATCACTAAGCGGTAGCGATAGTCGTAGAAGCAATAGCTGGCGAGACGACAATGATGCTTCGATGGAGATCAAGGTGTCAAGCCGGTGACGATGGTGATCATGACGGTGCTTTGAAGATGGAGATCAAAGGCACAAGATGATGATGGCCATATCATATCACTTATATTGATTGCATGTGATGTTTATCCTTTATGCATCTTATTTTGCTTAGTTCGGCGGTAGCATTACAAGGTGATCTCTCACTAAATTTCAAGGTATAAGTGTTCTCCCTGAGTATGCACCGTTGCTACAGTTCGTCGTGCCAAGACACCACGTGATGATCGGGTGTGATAAGCTCTACGTTCACATACAACGGGTGCAAGCCAGTTTTGCACAAGCAGAATACCCGGGTTAAACTTGACGAGCCTAGCATATGCAGATATGGCCTCGGAACACTTAGACCGAAAGGTCGAGCATGAATCATATAGTATATATGATCAACATAGTGATGTTCACCATTGAAAACTACTCCATCTCACGTGATGATCAGACATGGTTTAGTTGATATGGATCACGTGATCACTTAGATGATTAGAGGGATGTCTATCTAAGTGGGAGTTCTTAAGTAATTTGATTAATTGAACTTTAATTTATCATGAACTTAGTACCTGGTAGTATTTTGCATGTCTATGTTGTTGTAGATAGATGACCCGTGCTATTGTTCCGTTGAATTTTAATGCATTCCTAGAGAAAGCTAAGTTGAAAGATGATGGTAGCAACTACACAAACTGGGTCCGTAACTTGAGGATTATCCTCATTGCTGCACAGAAGAATTACGTCCTGGAAGCACCGCTAGGTGACAAACCTGCTGCAGGCGCGACGGGAGATGTTGTGAACACCTGGCAAAGCAAAGCTGATGACTACTCGATAGTTCGGTGCGCCATGCTTTACGGCTTAGAACCGGGACTTCAACGATGTTTTGAAAGTCATGGATCATATGAGATGTTCCAGGAGTTGAAGTTAATATTTCAAGCAAACGCCCGGATTGAGAGATATGAAGTCTCCAATAAGTTCTACATCTGCAAAATGGAGGAGAATAGTTCTGTCAGTGAACATATACTCGGAATGTCTTGGTACCACAACCACTTGACTCAGCTGGGAGTTAATCTTCCTAATGATAGTGTCATTGACAGAGTTCTTCAATCACTGCCACCAAGCTACAAGAGCTTCATGATGAACTATAATATGCAAGGGATGGATAAGACAACTCCCGAGCTCTTCGCAATGCTAAAGGCCACAGAGGTAGAAATCAAGAAAGAGCATCAAGTGTTGATGGTCAAGAAGACCACCGATTTCAAGAAAAAGGGTAAAGGGAAGAAGGGGAACTTCAAGAAGAACGGCAAGCAAGTTGCTACTCAAGTGAAGAAACCCAAGTCTGGACCTAAGCCTGAGACTGAGTGCTTCTACTGCAAAGGGACTGGTCATTGTAAGCGGAACTGCCCCAAGTATTTGGCGGATAAGAAGGATGGCAAAGTGAAAGGTATATTCGATATACATGTTATTGATGTGTACCTTACTAATGCTCGCAGTAGCGCCTGGGTATTTGATACTGGTTCTGTTGCTAATATTTGTAACTCAAAACAGGGGATATGAATTAAGCAAAGATTGGCTAAGGACGAGGTGACGATGCGCGTGGGAAATGGTTCCAAAGTTGATGTGATCGTCGTCGGCACACTACCTCTACATCTACCTTCGGGATTAGTTTTTGACCTAAATAATTGTGATTTGGTGCCAGCGTTGAGCATGAACATTATATCTGGATCTTGTTTAGTGCGAGACGGTTATTCATTTAAATCAGAGAATAATGGTTGTTCTATTTATATGAATATAATATCTTTTATGTCATGCACCCATGATGAGTGGTCTGGTTTTACTAAATCTTGATAGTAGTGATACACATGTTCATAGTATTGAAGCCAAAAGATATAAGTTTAATAATGATAGTGCAATTTATTTGTGGCACTGCCGTTTAGGTCATATTGGTGTAAAGTGCATGAAGAAACTCCAATCTGATGGACTTTTGGAATCACTTGATTATGAATCACTTGACGCTTGCGAACCTTGCCTCATGGGCAAGATGACTAAGACTCCGTTCTCCAGAACAATTGAGCGAGCAACAGACTTGTTGGAAATAATACACACTGATGTATGCGGTCCGATGAGTGTTGATGCTCGCGGCGGGTATCATAATTTTCTTACCTTCATAGATGATTTGAGAAGATATGGGTATATCTACTTGATGAAACATAAGTCTGAAACATTTGAAAAGTTCAAGGAATTTCAGAGTGAAGTGCAAAATCATCATAACAAGAAATTTAAGTTTCTACTATCTGATCACAGTGGTGAATATTTGAGTTATGAGTTTGGTCTTCATTTGAAACAATGCGGAATAGTTTCGCAACTCACGCCACCTGGAACACCACAACGTAATGGTGTGTCCGAACGTCGTAACCGCATTTTATTAGATATGGTGCAATCTATGATGTGTCTCACTGATTTATCGCTATCATTTTGGGGTTATGCTTTAGAGATGGTTGGATTCACATTAAATAGGGCACCATCAAAATCCATTGAGACGACACCTTATGAACTGTGGTTTGGCAAGAAACCCAAGTTGCCGTTTCTTAAAGTTTGGGGCTGCGATGCTTATGTGAAAAAGCTTCAACCTAGTAAGCTCGAACCCAGATCGGAGAAATGTTTCTTCATATGATACCCAAAGGAGACTGTTGGGTACACCTTCTATCACAGATCCAAAGGCAAGATATTCGTTGCTGAGAATGGATCCTTTCTAGAGAAGGGGTTTCTCTTGAAAGAAGTGAGTAGGAGGAAAGTAGAACTTGACGAGGTAATTGTACCTATTCCCTTATTGGAAAGTAGTTCATCACAAAAATAAGTTCCAGTGATTCCTACACCAGTAAGTGAGGAAGCTAATGATGATGATCATGAAACTTCTGATCAAGTTACTACAGAACCTCGTAGGTCAACCAGAGTAAGATCCGTACTAGAGTGGTACGGTAATCCTGTTCTGGAGGTCATGTTACTTGACCATGAAGAACCTACGAACTATGAGGAAGCGATGATGAGCCCAGATTCCGCAAAATGGCTTGAGGCCATGAAATCTGAGATGGGATCCATGTATGAGAACAAAGTATGGACTTTGGTTGACTTTCCCGTTGATCGGCAGGCCATATACAATATATGGATCTTCAAGAAGAAGACTGACGCTGACGGTAATGTTACTGTCTACAAAGCTCGACTTGTTGCAAAAGGTTTTTGACAAGTTCAAGGATTTGACTACGATGAGACCTCACCCGTAGCGATGCTTAAGTACGTCCGAATCATGTTAGCAATTGCCGCATTTTATGATTATGAAATTTGGCAAACAGATGTCAAAACTGCATTCCTTAATGAATATCTTAAAGAAGAGTTGTATATGATGCAACCAGAAGGTTTTGTCGATCCAAAAGGTGCTAACAAAGTGTGCAAGCTCCAGCGATCCATTTATGGACTGGTGCAACCTCTCGGAGTTGGAATATACGCTTTGATAAGTGTGACCAAAGCATATGGTTTTATACAAACTTTTGGAGAAGCCTGTTGATAACCCACAAGTATAGGGGATCGCAACAATTTTCGAGGGTAAAGTATTCAACCCAAATTTATTGATTCGACACAAGGGGAGCCAAAGAATATTCTCAAGTATTAGCAGCTGAGTCGTCAATTAAACCACACCTGGAAACTTAATATCTGCAGCAAAGTGTTTAGTAGCAAAGTAATATGATAGTGGTGATAATGGTAGCAAAAGGTAATAGTAGTAAAAGTAAAGTTTTTGGTATTTTGTAGTGATTATAGCAATAGCAACGGAAAAGTAAATAAGCGAAGAACAATATATGGAAAGCTCGTAGGCAATGGATTGGTGATGGAGAATTATGCTAGATGCGGTTCATCATGTAACAGTCATAACCTAGGGTGACACAGAACTAGCTCCACTTCATTGATATAATGTAGGCATGTATTTCGAACATAGTCATACGTGCTTATGGAAAAGAACTTGCATGACATCTTTTGTCCTACCCTCCCGTGGCAGCGGGGTCTTTACAAAAACTAAGGGATATTAAGGTCTCCTTTTAATAGAGAACCGGAACAAAGCATTAACACATAGTGAATACATGAACTCCTCAAACTACGGTCATCACCTGGAAGTATCCCGATGATTGTCACTTCGGGGTTAACGGATCATAACACATAATTGGTGACTATAGACTTGCAAGATAGGATCAAGAACACTCATATACTGATGAAAACATAATAGGTTCAGATCTGAAATCATGGCACTTGGGCCCTTGTGACAAGCATTAAGCATAGCAAAGTCGTAGCAACATCAATCTCAGAACATAGTGGACACTAGGGATCAAACCCTAACAAAACTAACTCGATTACATGATAGATCCCATCCAACCCATCACCGTCCAGCAAGCCTACGATGGAATTACTCACGCACGGCGGTGAGCATCATGAAATCGGTGATGGAGGATGGTTGACGATGACGATGGCGACGGATTCCCCTCTCCAGAGCCCCGAACGGACTCCAGATCAGCCCTCCCGAGAGGTTTTAGGGCTTGGCGGTGGCTCCATATCGTAAAACGCGATGATTTCTTCTCTCTGATTTTTTCTCCCCGAAACTCAATATATGGAGGTGGAGTTGGAGTCGGAGAGGCAACAGGGGGCCCATGAGGTAGGGGGCGCGTCCTAGGGGGGCAGGAGCGCCCCCCACCCTCGTGGCAAGGTGGTGCCCCCCCTGGCCTTCATCTTTTGCAGGTATTTTCCTTATTTTCTGAAAAGTGTCTCCGTGAAGTTTCAGGTCATTCCGAGAACGTTTGCTCCTGCACATAAATAACACCATGGTAATTCTGCTGAAAACAACGTCAGTCCGGGTTAGTTCCATTCAAATCATGCAAGTTAGAGTCCAAAACAAGGGCAAAAGTGTTTGGAAAAGTAGATACATTGGAGATGTATCAACTCCCCCAAGCTTAAACCTTTGCTTGTCCTCAAGCAATTCAGTTGACAAACTGAAAGAGACAAAGAAAAACTTTTACAAACTCTATTTGCTCTTGTTGTTGTAAATATGTAAAGCCAGCATTCAAGTTTTCAGCAAAGATTATAACTAACCACATTCACAATAACGCATAGATCTCAAGTTTACTCATATCAATAGTATAATCAACTAGCGAGCCATAATAATAAATCTCGGATGACAACACTTTCTCAAAACAATCATAATATGATATAACAGGATGGTATCTCGCTAGCCCTTTCTGAGACCGCAAAACATAAATGCAGAGCACCTTTAAAGACCAAGGACTGACTAGACATTGTAATTCATGGTAAAAGAGATCCAGTCAAGTCATACTCAATGTAAACTAACAATAATGAATGCAAATGACAGCGGTGCTCTCCAACGGGTGCTTTTTAATAAGAGGATGATGACTCAACATAAAAGTAAATAGATAGGCCCTTCGCAGAGGGAAGCAGGGATTTGTAGAGGTGCCAGAGCTCGGTTTTGAAACAGAGGTGAATGATATTTTGAGCGGTATACTTTCATTGTCAACATAACAACCAAGAGATGGTGATATCTTCCATGCTACACACATTATAGGCGGTTCCCAAACAGAATGGTAAAGTTTATACTCCCCCTTCCACCACAAGCATCAATCCATGGCTTGCTCGAAACAACGAGTGCCTCCAACTAGCAAGAGTCCTAGGGGGAGTTTTGTTTGAAATTATTTTGATTTAGTTTACATAAAGCATGGGACTGGGCATCCCGGTGACCAGCCATTTATCTCGTGAGTGAGGAGCGGAGTCCACTCCTCTTGAGAATAACCCGCCTAACATGGAAGATACAGACAACCCTAGTTGATACATGAGCTATTCGAGCATACAAAACAGGATATTTATTTGAAGGTTTAGAGTTTGGCACATACAAATTTACTTGGAACGGCAGGTAGATACCGTATATAGGTAGGTATAGTGGACTCATGTGGAATAACTTTGGGGTTTAAGGGATTGGATGCACAAGCAGTATTCCTGCTTAGTACAAGTGAAGGCTAGAAAAAGACTGGGAAGCGACCAGCTAGAGAGCGACAACAGTCATTAACATGCATTAAAATTACTCAACACTGAATGCAAGCATGAGTAGGATATAATCCACCATGAACATAAATATCATGAAGGCTATGTTGATTTTGTTTCAACTACATGCCTGAACATGTGCCAAGTCAAGTCACTTAAATCATTCAGAGGAGGATACCACCCTATCATACCACATCATAACCATTTTAATAGCATGTTGGCACGCAAGGTAGACCATTATAACTCATAGCTAATCAAGCATGGCACAAGAAACTATGATCTCTAGTTGTCATTGCAAACATGTTTATTCATAATATGCTGAATCAGGAACGATGAACTAATCATATTTACAAAAACAAAAGAGGTCAAGTTCATACCAGCTTTTCTCATCTTAGCCAGTCCATCATATATCATCATAATTACCCTTCACTTGCATGACCGAACGATGTGAATAATAATAATAGTGCACATGCATTGGACTAAGCTGGAATCTGCAGGCATTGAATAAACATGACAAGGCAATATGGGCTCTTTTGTCAGATCAACAATAATGCATATAAGAGCCACTTCAACAATTTAATTATGGTCTTCTCCTACCAACCCCCAAGGAAAAGAAAAGAAATAAAACTATTTACATGGGAAAGCTCCCAACAAGCAAAAGAAGAACAGGAAATCTTTTTGGGTTTTCTTTTTAATTACTACTACAAGCATGGAAAGTAAACTAATTAAAAGCTACAACTAATTTTTTTGGTTTTTCTTTAGGTTTATTAAACACACAAGAAGAAAGCATAAAAAAGGAAAATAAACTAGCATGTATGATACAATTAAAAAGTATGAGCACCGACATCTAGCAATGAGTGTGTGAGCATAAATGTAATGTCGGTGAGAAATACGTACTCCCCCAAGCTTAGGCTTTTGGCCTAAGTTGGTCTATGGCCACGGCTGGCCTGACGGATATCCATAATAATAGTTGGGGTCGTACTGTGATGCGGAAGAGGAAGACTCTGATTGCCACTGGCTGACAATCATCTCTAGATCCCACTGATAATTAGACTGTCGTGACGGATCAAATTATGGTTCCAGCTCTAGCTCCTCGGCTGGTGCAGGGTTCCGGTAGGCGTGAATAGCCGTCAACGGAACAAGGTACGTGCCTATAGTCAAATCAAACAAAGAAGGAGCAGGCAAGGTAATAGTCTCAGGATGATGTTTATTAAAGAACAATTGATATTTAAGCTCTCCTTCCCTATTCTTAACAATAAAATCATGTGCTACCATACTTTTATAATCTAAATAAACACAAGGCAGCACCTTTTCTTCCTTCTCATAATGCCTAATAGGTATGTTAAAATGTGCAGCTAGGCGTGTGGCATAGATGCCTCCAAAGATCGGGCCCTTGGTACGGTTCAGACTTAACCGTTTGGCAATAATGCCACCCATACTAAAAGAGTTATCACCGTATAAACCGTGGTGCAAAATAATAATATCAGGGATACTCAGGTTTCCACAGTTTCCGCGACCAATTAAGCAACGACTAGCAAATAATGCAAAATAACGTAAACCAGGAAAGTGTATGCTAGTGATTCGTGCATCGGAAACCTTCCTTGTTTCCCCTATAGTGATAGTGTCAATAAATCCCTCCACATCATCATGATGTGGTTCTTCTGTATTGCCCTCAAAAGGGACTAAACAAATCTGACAGAAATCATAAAGTGACATCTCCTTATGCTCATCATATAAATAAAACTCCACCGTAGGTGGTGAGATCCTAGAATGGAAATGAAAGTTTTGCAGAAATATATTTGTGAGCAAGAGATACTGATCGCATTGGTCGTGGAGGAAAGCGATAAGGCCTGCAGTCTGAGCCAACTCATGAAAATCTTCATAAATCCCGGCTGCTCTTAAGAAATCCTCGGAAGGCCATTCACACGCCCGAACCTCTGCGGTGCGAGGCAGGTTATACTTAGGCTTTTGTGCCTTTTCCTTCGAGCTTTGGCTCAATGAACCCCTCAAGAGTCTCCACATCATTTTTTGAAAAACTCTGAAGTTTTTAGTAACTTCAAAATAAAAGTAAACCAAACTCAATAATATTGATAGCAACTACTCCTGCAAGTGCCTAGGGCTATATCATGCATCAAAACTACTTGTGACCATATAAATTTGACATGCAAGCTCAAGAACAGGGTCACCTAAGCAGCAAAAAATTGCAATGAATAAAGCACTAGAACTAAAACTAATTGGACCAATGGAGGAGTCACATACCAAGGAACAATCTCCTCAAGCAGTTTTGTGAGAGGTGCTTTGAGCAAGGAGATCGAAAATGGCAGCAAAACGAGCTTGGACTCGGGTTTGAGCTGGTTATTCGTGTTTGGGGGAGGAAGAAGGAGTGTATGGGTGAAAGGATAAGTGGAGGAGGGCCACTGTGGGCCCACAAGGCAGGGGGCGCGCCCTAGAGGGGTGGGCGCGCCCTCCACCCTCGTCGGCAGGTGGTTGGCCCCCCTCGTGTGTTCTGAGTTCCATAAATCCTCAAATATTCTAGAAAAAATTATATTTAATTTTTAGGGCATTTGGAGAACTTTTATTTTCGAGGTATTTTTATATTGCACGGATAATCAGATAACAAACAGAAAAATATTTATTTCTATTTTATTTAATATAGATAACAGAAAGTAAAAGTGGGGTACAGAAGGTTGTGCCTTCTAGTTTCATCCATCTCATGATCATCAAAAGGAATCCACTAACAAGGTTGATCAAGTCTTGTTAATGAACTCATTCCAAATAACATGGAACCGGAGAAATTTCGAATAACACTATGTTACCTCAACGGGGATATGCACATCCCCAATAATAACAATATCATATTTCTTCTTGACAGTAGGAAGAGGAAATTCAAAACCTCCAAATATAATCGATGGAATTTTTCCAATAGAGTTGATACTATGAACTTGAGGTTGTTTCCTCGGAAAGTGTACCGTGTGCTCATTACCATTAACATGAAAAGTGACATTGCCTTTAGTGCAATCAATAACAGCCCATGTAGTATTCAAAAAGGGTCTTCCAAGAATAATAGACATACTATCGTCCTCGGGAATGTCAAGTATAACAAAGTCCGTTAAAATAGTAACGTTTGCAACTACAACAGGCACATCCTCACAAATACCGACAGGTATAGCAGTTGATTTATCAGCCATTTTTAAAGATATTTCAGTAGGTGTCAACTTATTCAAATCAAGTCTACGATATAAAGAGAGAGGCATAACACTAACACCGGCTCCAAGATCACATAAAGCAGTTTTAACATAGTTTATTTTAATGGAGCATGGTATAGTGGGTACTCCTGGATCTCCAAGTTTCTTTGGTATTCACCCTTAAAAGTATAATTAGCAAGCATGGTGGAAATTTCAGCTTCCGGTATCTTTCTTTTATTTGTAATAATATCTTTCATATACTTAGCATAAGGATTGGTTTTAAGCATATCAGTTAATCGCATACGCAAAAAGATAGGTCTAATCATTTCACCAAATCGCTCAAAATCCTCATCATCCTTTTTCTTGGATGGTTTGGGAGGAAAGGGCATGTGTTTCTGAACCCAAGGCTCTCTTTCTTTACCATGTTTCCTAGCAACAAAGTCTTTCTTATCATAACGTTGATTCTTTGATTGTGGGTTATCAAGATCAACAGTTGGTTCAATTTCTATATCATTATCATTACTAGGTTGAGCATCATCATGAATGTTATCACTAGTTTCAGGTTCATTACCAGGTTGAGTTTCAGCATCAGAAATAGAAATATCATTTGGATTCTTAGGTGTTTCAACAATAGGATCACTAGAAGCATGCAAAGTCCTATCATTTTTCTTTTTCTTCTTTTTAGAAGAACTAGGGTGCATCTAAATTATTTCTCTGAGAATCTTGCTCAATTCTCTTAGGATGGCCTTCAGGATACAAAGGTTCCTGAGTCATTCTACCACCTCTAGTCATAACTCTAACATCATTATCATTATTCTTACTATTCAATCCATTGAGCAAATCATTTCGAGCTTTAAGTACTTGTTCTACTTGAGTGGTAACCATCGAAGCATGTTTACTAATAAGTTTAAGTTCACCTTTAACATTAGCCATATAATCACCCAAGTGTCCAAGCATATTTGAATTGTATTTCAATTGTCTACCAAAATAAGCATTAAAGTCTTCTTGCTTAGCCATAAATTTATGAAACTCATCTAAGCATGGGCTAGCAAACTTAGTAAATGGGATTTCAGCTTTATCATATCTATAGAGAGAATTTACCTTTACTACCTGTGTCGGGTTATCAAGACCATGTATTCCTTCAATAGGAGGTAAATTCTTAACATCTTCAGCTTTAATACCCTTTTCTTTCATAGATTTCTTTGCCTCGTGCATATCTTCAGGACTGAGAAATAGAATACCCCTCTTCTTCGGAGTTGGTTTAGGAATAGGCTCAGGAATTGGCTCCAGAGGTGTCCAATTATTTTCATTTGTCAACATATTATTCAATAGAATTTCAGCTTCATCCGGTGTTCTTTCCCTAAAAACAGAACCAGCACAACTATCCAGGTAATCTCTGGAGGCATCGGTTAGCCCATTATAAAAGATATCAAATATTTCATTTTTCTTAAGAGGATGATCAGGCAAAGCATTAAGTAATTGGAGAAGCCTCCCCCAAGCTTGTGGGAGACTCTCTTCTTCAATTTGCACAAAATTATATATATCCCTTAAAGCAGCTTGTTTCTTATGAGCAGGGAAATATTTAGCAGAGAAGTAATAAATCATATCCTAGGGACTATGCACACAACCAGGATCAAGAGAATTAAACCACACCTTAGCATCACCCTTTAATGAGAATGGAAATATTTTAAGGATATAAAAGTAGCGAGTTCTCACATCTTTAGTGAACAGGGTAGCTATGTCATTCAGTTTAGTAAGATGTGCCACAACAGTTTCAGATTCATAACCATGAAAATGATCAGATTCAACCAAAGTAATTATATCAGGATCAACAGAGAATTCATAATCCTTATCAGTAACAAAGATAGGTGAAGTAGCAAAAGTAGGGTCAGGTTTCATTCTAGCATTTAGAGATTGCTTACTACATTTAGCTAATAATCTTTTAAGTTCAATTCTATTTCTGCAAGCTAAAATAGCTAAAGAAGCATCTTGATAAAAAACATAACCCTTAGGAATGGCAAATGGTTCTTCATCATCACTTTCATCAGTATCATCAGATTCAATATTTTCAATTTCTCTAGCCCTAGCAAGTTGTTCATCAAGAAAAGCACTAAGTGGCATTGTAGTATCAGGCATAGAGGTAGTTTCATCATAAGTATCATGCATAGCAGAAGTGGCATCATCAATAACATGCGACATATTAGAACGAATAGCAGAAGCAGGTGTAGGTGTCGCAAACTTACTCATAACAGAAGGTGAATCAAGTGCAGAGCTAGATGGTAGTTCCTTACCTCCCCTCGTAGTTGAGGGATAGATCTTGGTTTTTGGATCTCTCAAGTTCTTCATAATGATAAGCAGATATATATCCCAAGTGACTCAAAGAATAGAGCTATGCTCCCCGGCAACGGCGCCAGAAAATAGTCTTCATAACCCACAAGTATAGGGGATCGCAACAGTTTTCAAGGGTAAAGTATTCAACCCAAATTTATTGATTCGACACAAGGGGAGCCAAAGAATACTCTCAAGTATTAGCAGCTGAGTTGTCAATTCAACCACACCTGGAAACTTAATATCTGCAGCAAAGTGTTTAGTAGAAAAGTAATATGATAGTGGTGATAACAGTAGCAAAAGGTAACAGTAGTAAAAGTAATGTTTTTGGTATTTTGTAATGATCATAGCAATAGCAACGGAAAAGTAAATAAGTGAAGAACAATATATGGAAAGCTCGTAGGCAATGGATCAGTGATGGAGAATTATGCCGGATGCGGTTCATCATGTAATAGCCATAACCTAGGGTGACACAGAACTAGCTCTAGTTCATTGATATAATGTAGGCATGTATTTCGAACATAGTCATACGTGCTTATGGAAAATAACTTGCATGACACCTTTTGTCCTACCCTCCCATGGCAGCGGGGTCCTTACGGAAACTAAGGGATATTAATGTCTCCTTTTAATAGAGAACCGGAACAAAGCATTAACACATAGTGAATACATGAACTCCTCAAACTACGGTCATCACCGGGAAGTATCCCGATTATTGTCACTTCAGGGTTAACGGATCATAACACATAATAGGTGACTATAGACTTGCAAGATAGGATCAAGAACGCTCATATATTGATGAAAACATAATAGGTTCAGATCTGAAATCATGGCACTCGGGCCCTAGTGACAAGAATTAAGCATAGCAAAGTCATAGCAACATCAATCTCAGAACATAGTGGACACTAGGGATCAAACCCTAACAGAACTAACTCGATTACATGATAGATCCCATCCAACCCATCACCGTCCAGCAAGCCTATGATGGAATTACTCACGCACGGTGGTGAGCATCATGAAATTGGTGATGGAGGATGGTTGATGATGACGATGGCGACGGATTCCCCTCTCCGGAGCCCCGAACAGACTCCAGATCAGCCCTCCCGAGAGGTTTTAGGGCTTGGCGGCGGCTCCGTATCATAAAACGCGATGATTTCTTCTCTCCTCAAAACTCAATATATGGAGGTGGAGTTGGAGTCGGAGAGGCAACAGGGGGCCCACGAGGTAGGGAGGCGCGCCCTAGGGGGGCAGGCGCGCCCCCACACTCGTGGCAAGGTGGTGCCCCCCCTGGCCTTCATCTTTGGCCGGTATTTTTATTATTTTCTGAAAAGTGTCTCCGTGAAGTTTCAGGTCATTCCGAGAACGTTTGCTCCTGCACATAAATAACACCATGGTATTTCTGCCGAAAACAGCGTCAGTCCGGGTTAGTTCCACTCAAATCTTGCAAGTTAGAGTCCAAAACAAGGGCAAAAGTGTTTGGAAAAGTAGATACATTGGAGGCGTATCACCTGTATTTACTAGAAAGTGAGTGGGAGCTCTGTAGCATTTCTGATATTATATGTGGATGACATATTGCTGATCGGAAATGATACTGTATATCTAAATAGCATAAAAGGATACTTGAATAAGATTTTTTCAATGAAAGATCTCGGTGAAGCTGCTTATATATTGGGCATCAATATCTATAGAGACAGATCAAGGTGCTTAATTGGACTTTCACAAAGCACATACCTTGATAAAGTTTTGAAGAAGTTCAAAATGGATCAAGCAAAGAAAGGGTTCTTGCCTGTGTTGCAAGGTGTGAAGTTGAGTCAGACTCAATGCCCGACCACTGTAGAAGATAGAGAGAAAATGAAAGTCATTCCCTATGCTTCAGCCATAGGTTCTATCATGTATGCAATGCTGTGTAGCAGACCTAATGTGTGCCTTGCTATTAGTTTATTAGGGAGGTACCAAAGTAATCTAGGAGTGGATCACTGGACAGCGGTCAAGAACATCCAGAAATACCTGAAAAGGACTAAGGATATGTTTCTCATTTATGGAGGCGACAAAGAGCTCGTCGTAAACGGTTACATCGATCCAAGCTTTGACACTGATCCGGATGACTCTAAGTCACAAACCGGGTACATATTTTTTAAATGGTGGAGCTGTCAGTTAGTGTAGTTCCAAGCAGAGCGTTGTGGCGGGATCTACGTGTGAAGCGGAGTACATAGCTGCTTCAGAAGCAGCAAATGAAGGAGTCTTGATGAAGGAGTTCATATCCAATCTAGGTGTAATACCTAGTGCATCGGGTCCAATGAAAATCTTTTGTGACAATACTGGTGCAATTGCCTTGGCAAAGGAATCCAGATTTCACAAGAGAACCAAGCACATCAAGAGATGCTTCAATTCCATCTGCGATCAAGTCAAGGAGGGAGGCATAGAGATTTGCAAGATACATACGGATCTGAATGTTGCAGACCCGTTGACTAAGCCTCTCTCATGAGCAAAACATGACCAACACCAAGACTCCATGGGTGTTAGAATCATTACAATGTAATCTAGATTATTGACTCTAGTGCAAGTGGGAGACTGAAGGAAATATGCCCTAGAGGCAATAATAAAGTTGTTATTTATATTTCCTTATATCATGATAAATGTTTATTATTCATGCTAGAATCTTATTAATCGGAAACTTAGTACATGTGTGAATACATAGACAAACAAAGTGTCAGTAGTATGCCTCTTCTTGACTAGCTTGTTAATCAAATATGGTTATGTTTCCTAACCATAGACATGAGTTGTCATTTGATTAATGGGATCACATCATTAGAGAATGATGTGATTGACTTGACCCATCCATTAGCTTAACACGATGATTGTTTAGTTTGTTGCTATTGCTTTATCCATAACTCATAAATGTTCCTATGTCTATGAGATTATGCAACTCCCGAATACCAAAGGAACACTTAGTGTTCTATCAAACGTCACAACGTAACTGGGTGACTATAAAGATGCTCTACAGGTGTCTCCGATGGTGTTTGTTGAGTTGGCATAGATCGAGATTAGGATTTGTCACTCTGTGTATCGGAGAGGTATCTCTGGGCCCTCTCCGTAATGCACATCACTATAAGCCTTGCAAGCAATGTAACTAATGAGTTAGTTACGGGATGTTGCATTATGGAACAAGTAAAGAGACTTGCCGGTAATGAGATTGAACTAGGTATTGAGATACCAACGACCGAATCTCGGGCAAGTAACATACCGATGACAAAGGGAACAATGTATGTTGTTATGCGGTTTGACCGATAAAGATCTTCATAGAATATGTAGGAACCAATATGAGCATCCAGGTTCCGCTATTGGTTATTGACCAGAGATGAGTCTCGGTCATGTCTACATAGTTCTCGAACATGTAGGGTCCGCACGCTTAACGTTTGGTGACGATCGGTATTATGAGTTTATGTGTTTTGATGTGCCGAAGGTAGTTCGGAGTCCCGGATATGATCACGGACATGACGAGGAGTCTCGGAATGGTCGAGACATAAAGATCGATATATTGGAAGCCTATGTTTGGACATCAGAATGGTTCAGGGTGAGTTCATGCATATACCGGAGTACTTGGAGGTTACCAGAACCCCCCGAGAAGTATATGGCCCTTATTGGGCCATAGTGGGAGAGAGGAGAAGGGAGCCTAGGAGGGGGCACCCCCCAAGCCCAATCCGAATTGGGTGGGAGCCGGCCCCCCTTTCCTTCCCCCTCTCTCCCCTTCCTTCCTCTCCTAATCCAACTAGGGAAGGGGGGATCCTACTCCTGGTAGGAGTAGGACTTCCCTTGGGCGCGCCATAGTGGGGCCGGCCCTCCGCCTCCTCCACTCCTTTATATACCGAGGAGGGGGCACCCCATAGAAACACAAATTGATTGTTTAGTTGTGTGTGGTGCCCCCCTCCACAGATTTCCACCTTGGTCATATCAGTTCAGTGCTTAGGCGAAGCCCTGCGCCGGTAGCTTCATCATCACTGTCATCACGCCGTCATGCTGACGAAACTCTCCTTCGACACTCAGCTGGATCTAGAGTTCGCAGGACGTCACCGAGCTGAACGTGTGCAGATCGCGGAGGTGCCATACCTTCGGTGCTAGGATCGATCGTATCGTGAAGACGTACGACTACATCAACCGCGTTGTCATAACGCTTCCACTTACGGTCTACGAGGGTACGTGGACAACACTCTTGCCTCTCGTTGCTATGCATCACCTAGATAGATCTTGCATGTGCGTAGGATTTTTTTGGAAATTACCGCGTTCCCCAACACCCACACTGTTCCATTTTCATTCTCTTCTTATCCTTAGCTGAAAGTGATTCCTCGTGCTTTTTATTCTTCTGATTGTGATAAGCCTCTTTTCGGTTCTAGGGTGGAGTGGTCTTCTTCACTATGGCTTTGACCATGCAAATAGCTTTGGATTCCCCGTTATGTTTTATGAATTTTTTAATGCAAAATGGGCTCAGTTCCAATATTTAGCTCATGACGAAGGTCTTTCATCTCCTTTGTTCTTAGAAAAGACTTAATAGTATCATAAACATGATCAAGCTTACTTTTCTCCTTTGAACACAGGTAACAACTCTCAGCATTATGCCGAGTTCTATCAAGTAAATTCCAAGCCTCTGATATCTCAGTTCCCATAAAAGAACCTTTGGAAGCAAGATCTAAAGTCTGTTTACTTTGGGAATCAAGTCCCTCATAAAATAATTTCACAATTAAACAATTAGGATAATGGTGTTCAGGAGATGCAGAAAGTATTCCACGATACCTTATATATGCATCTTCCAGTTTCTCACCTGATTGTTGTACAAAGCTGCTAATCTTTATTATTATTGTATATAACTTTCCTTGAGGGTAATAACAAGCATAGAGCGCAGATACTAATTTTGGCAAATTACTCAAGGTACTTACGGGATGATGTGATAGCCATTCAGTAGCTCCTCTTTCAAGTGAATAAGGAAATATTTTAGTCTTTATCTCCTCGTTAGTTAAATCCTGCAACTAAAAAGTTCCACACACAATGTTAAAGCTTTCAATATGTTTATAATGGCTTTTTTGCATCACCTTAGAAGGTATTCTTTTTAAACACATCAATTAACCGAGGGTTTATGTCAAATACTTTACCAGATAGTCAGGACCAACAGATATAAAGTTCTTTCCTCGAACTGGTCATGCTACTTGTCGGTGTCAAAACCGGTGGATCTCGGGTAGGGGGTCCCGAACTGTGCGTCTAGGCCGGATGGTAACATGAGGCAAGGAACACGATGTTTTACCCACGTTCGGGCCCTCTTGATGGAGGTAAAACCCTACGTCCTGCTTGATTAATATTGATGATATGGGTAGTACAAGAGTAGATCTACCACGAGATCAAGGAGGCTAAACCCTAGAAGCTAGCCTACGGTATGATTGTTGTATGATGAAGTTGTCCTACAGACTAAAACCCTCCGGTTTATAGAG
The DNA here is from genome assembly GCF_018294505.1 of Triticum aestivum. Lineage (NCBI taxonomy): Eukaryota > Viridiplantae > Streptophyta > Magnoliopsida > Poales > Poaceae > Triticum > Triticum aestivum. The sequence goes on along the minus strand of NC_057800.1, from coordinate 684,689,016 downwards.
ACACCGGAGAGGGTTAAGGTTACACAAAGTCGGTTACAATGGTAGGAGATCTTGAATATCCGCATCGCCAAGCTTGCCTTCCATGCCAAGGAAAGTCCCATCCGGACACGGGACGAAGTCTTCAATCTTGTATCTTCATAGTCCCGGAGTCCGCCTGAAGGTATAGTCCGGCTACCCGAACACCCCCTAATCCAGGACTCCCTCAGTAGCCCCTGAACCAGGCTTCAATGACGACGAGTCCGGCGCGTAGATTGTCTTCGGCATTGGAAGGCGGGTTCCTCCTCCAAATTCTTCATAAAAGTTTGTAAACACCAAAAGTAGTGTCCGGCTCTGCAAAATAAGTTTCCACGCATTGCCACAGAGAGAATAATATTAACACAAATCTAATCTGCTGACGTATTCCGTAGCGTGACATCACACTACGACCAAGCCTCTATTCGAATTGTTTTCACTTTTCCACCTCAGCGTGTTTTGCGAGGCGGTTTCCTTGGCACGTCTTGTCAAAGCAGAGATCGTGTCCCCCATTTACGGGATTCTCATCAATACGGACGTGGGTAACCCAACCGCGCCATTTATCACGGCGCTGGGCAAGCGAGTTTTACTAGGCTGGTGGGGACGCACAGTCGCATCCGCCCATATAAGGGGATACGGATCCACCTTTTTACCTACGCCTTCTTCCTCCTTTGCCCATCCATCTTCTGCGCACCCGAGCTCCAGCGCCCAAGCCCGCACTTCCTACCTCAACCTTCTCCAACAATGTCTGGAGCGGGAGGAAAGTGGATGGTCTCCTCCGTTACGGAGAGCTATGTCAAAAAGCTAAGGAAGGCCGGATACCTGTCCAAAGACATCACGCACCGGGTCCTGAGGAGGGGCAGCTTCTCCCCACCCCAAGGCCCCATGAGAGGGTAGTATTTCTTCCCCACTTCCTCCGCGGACTGGGTTTTCCTCTCCACCCATTCGTCCGCGGGCTCATGTTATACTATGGCCTAGATTTCCACGATCTGGCCCCGAACTTCATCCTCAATATCTCGGCGTTTATCGTCGTGTGTGAGGCTTTCCTCTGCATCCACCCCCATTTCGGCCTCTGGCTCAAGACCTTCAGCATCAAGCCAAAGGTGGTGCACGGCAACCAGGCGGAGTGCGGAGGTGCCATGGCGGGCAAAATAGCCAACGTCCTATGGCTCGAGGGCTCCTTTGTGGAGACCTTGAAGGGGTGGCAGTCAAGGTGGTTTTACATCACCGAGCCAAGCGATCCGAAGTGGATCGCAGCCCCTGAATTTCGATCCGGACCCCCTACGCGGCTCACGTCCTGGAAGGAGACGGGCTTGTCGTGGGGCGACGAAGAAGAGGTGACCGGACTGCAAAAATGCATCTAGTCCCTGGTGAACAAGCAGCTCAGGCTTGCCAACGTAGTCCAGGTCATCCTCGTCCACCGGATCCTTCCGTGTCAAGAACGGGACTTCAATCTGTGGGAGTTCAACCCGGCGCAACACTAAACTCTGAGCAGGCTCTTCGACACGATGTACGAAGATGCTTGGAAGGGGCTAACCAAAGGCGTCGAGGCTCCCGCATCCGCCTCCGAGGACCGCAGATTCAGCTCGCAGCATCCTGCTGGCGAGGTAAAATATTTTCATCTTTTACAGGATGTTAAGTTTCTCCATAGTTTGACTCTATGCGGGATCTAAACTCCCTCACCTTTGACAGGATTGGCAGGCGCAGTGTGGACTGATTAACTATCCGACTCCCTTGCCCGAAGACCCAGCCCCTGCTCTCCTAGTGAAGCTGCTGGTTCTGGCACCTTATGTGGTGCCGGAGAAGAAGGCCAAGAAGAAGAAGCCCATGGGGACTCGAAAGAGATCCCGGCATATGGTGGTGTCGGACTCGTCGTCTGACGAGTCCGAGACGCACTCCTCCCGTGAAGACGAGGAGGAGGAAGAAGAGGCCTCTCCTCCTCTAGCGGGGGGAGGAAAGAAGAGGAAGGCCGCCCCAGTAGGGGAGGCCGAATGGTCCAAGAAGAGGAAAACCCCTCCGCTGGACTACGCTCCTGACACTGACGAGGACGAAGAGGAGTGGCCGGATAGGACCAAGCGTCCGGCGAAATCGTAAGTGTTCAGATACCAGAATAACTCATGATTCTCCTTTTGTTGCGCAGCTTTCCCTAATGTCGAATATCATCATGCAGCCCGCCCAAGGACGGGCTCGACGAGTCGTCGAGCGGCTCCCTGGATTCCTCGGACGTGAATTCAGTTCCGCCCGCTGCCTCCCCCTGCACTGCGGATGACGCTGAAGTGACGTCGCGACAAGCTCCGGGGCAAGAGGAGGTGGTCTAGGATGAACCGCGAGGCGACCTCCCGGACTCCAGGAGTAAAGGGGACAAGACCCCCCAGGGCTCCAAGTCCGGCTTTAAGCCGGACACCGCGCCGGAATCATCAATGGTTCCGGACCGCGGCAGGCGAACTCCTGCTAAGAGGAGCAAGCCTATTGAGCCGGCGTCCTCCGTCCAACCGGAGGCGCCGGACAATCTGCTGGAGGTGCTTAAGGGCGCCTCCATCGACGAGGAGCACCGTACCATCATGAGTACGGTGGTCCAGAAGGTTCGGTCCGCCAAAAGCAGACTGACTGAAGCTTGTTCTAGCCTTCTAACAGGCTTCGAGGTAAGTAAAAAATATATAAAAATATCACCGCATAGACAGTAGCCCCTGATGCTCTGTTTGGCGTTCGAAAAGAAAAGCCGAATAGAGGATCTATTATATATCGTAGGAGTCTAACTAAAAAGAAGTCAACATACGTATGCAGGCTTCGCTGCTGGCCACCACCGCATTGACTGCGGAGGTGGGTGCCCTGAAGCAGGGCCTCGAGCGGACTGAGCAAGAGCTCGGCCTTGCCAAACGGCAGCTCGAGGAGAAAGAAGGTAAGAGATACCTTATAGAAAAAATGCCTATAAGAAGACGCAATTGCAAAAAATGACAGGAGTACCCTGCTTGTTGTAGGGGCCACAACTGAGGTGGTGACCCTCAAGCAGGCGCTGTCTGAGGCCGAGAAGAAAGCGGCCACGGAGTGTACCGAGCGGGAGAAATTTGAGGCGCAGGTCGGCAGGGTGCAGCAAGAGCTTCAGGCTCTCATGAAAAAACATGAGAGTTTGGAGCTCGACTCGAAGACGCGAGCTTCCGAGCTTGCTGCGGCCCTTAAAACTGCCGAATCTGCCAAGGCCGAAGCCCAGAAGGCCCTCCAGGAATTGGACGCGGTGAAAAAGATAGCGGCGGGTAAGGCATTCTCTATGCAAAGCAGACATATAAAAGTAAGCTACTTGTTACTTACCCGAATCCGGAGCTCTCCAGGGGCATTCGCAGATCTTCCCCACAGTGTATCCGATGCCGCCGCATTCTACCAAGCCGAGGAAGGCAGCTCGACGGAGAAGGTGTTCTGGTCTCAGTACGCTGAGGCCGGACACCCTGTGCCCTTGAGCGACCAGCTGAAGCAGCTGGTCGAGCTACACAAGGCGGCCGAACAAGCCCTGAAGGGCTTCATAGTTCGGCTGTGGCCTGGAGAGGCCCTGCCTGGGAGCTACTTCGGACTGGTGCGGCGGCTGGTGGAGGCTTGTCCAAGGCTCGAGATCATCAAGCGCTCCGTCTGCATCGAAGGTGCCCGTAGGGCCCTTGCCCGTGCAAAGGTGCACTGGGGTAAGCTGGACGGTGAGAAGCTTGTGAGGGACGGGCCGCCGCCAGGGAAGGAGCATCGCAAGCCTGAGAACTATTACAAGGATGTTCTGGCTGGTGCCCGCCTTATGGCAGATGAATGTACCAAAGATGTAATTTTTGAATGAACTCGCTCGTGTTATCCTGTGCGCTGAAAACTTGTTCATATGCGCTGAGCAATGCTTGTTGAATTTAAAATATTACTTTCTGTGCGGCCGTTTATCAAAAAATTGAGAGATGGCCAGTCGTCGGCTTCTGCCCCCATGCCACTAGTGCTGGGGTGTTCAGGATAAACCTGAGCGCTCTTTTTCCCATGATTGGGTCTGTCGAGGGAGGCGCTCAGCACAACGAACAAGGCAATCGGACTATAATGCTTGAACACTCTCACTTAGCCATAGAACTCTATAATTTTAAATTTCGGCGAAGCCCCTAGTATTCGGAAGACCGAGTTCGGGGCGCTATCCACGCCTTGGCCGGACAAAGCCGGTTCCTCGCTCGAAGTGGCATAAGTCTTTAAGGACTCGAAAACCCTCTCGAACAGCGACCGGTCTCTCGCCTCATCATGACAGTCAGTTTTAGCTTTCTCTACTGAGGTGCTCAGCCCAGCTTAACTAGGGCACAATCGCAGTAGTTCTCCTAGTGCTACCTTAGCCGATATAGCGGAATGTAAGGCACCAAAACATAGGAGCCGGGCAAACCCAACTATTGACCCAAATCATGATTCGGAGCCGATGCATATAGTGCTATAAGTTCGGGGTGCCGCACTTGTGAAAGTGTACGGACTTCTCACGCCATATTGATGGGTACTGAAGCCCCTGGCGTATTTTTGCCGTACCACAGTGTACGGATGCAACATGTTATAAACATATATATAAAAAGAGGATAATGTAAGAAATAGACAAAAAGCTATGCATTGTTTATAGAAAGGCTGCTATGAAAGCGGAATGATACAAATAGTGCGATAAGCAAAACAAATTGGACTATTTAACATGTCCTGGCCAGGGGCAGGCCGCGGAATTGTATTAAAAAACAGGTATACTGCTCGCAATAGAGACCACCTGGGAGTTCCATAATGCGGCGTGGCTTGTCTGCTTTCCTGGATCTTGCATCGTTTGTGCGGCAGTTGAATTGCCGAATGGGTCATCCGAAGTATGGAGTCCTGAGAGTAAGAGAAAAAAGAAAAAAGAGGAATCCGGCAGCCCCTGGTGCGGTTTAGGCCGTATTTTGGGCGTGCCGTGATAGTGCCCCTTCCCCTGTGCCCATGGTATTTCAAGAGCGTAGTTATGTACACGAAGCACTGGTTTCGCTATATCACGAGGGCTAGGGTTGGGGCCGATGCTACGCTAGCTCAGAACGTGCCAGGCAGTCTTGTTGTAGGGTACTCCGGGCGCACTTGGCAGTGTCCGGCCTTTTGAAGGTTGAACTGGAGAACTGCCTAGAGAGGCTGCTTTGTATTTCTGTTGCGAGCGCTGCCATGTGCTCCTCCGTTTGGAGGGAGCGTTCAGTGTTCCCATTGACCGCGATTACTCCTCTAGGGCCTGGCATCTTGAGCTTGAGGTATGCATAGTGCGGTACCGCGTTGAATTTTGCGAATGCGGTTCGCTCGAGCAGTGCGTGATAGCCACTACGGAACGAGACTATGTCGAATATTAACTCCTTGCTTCGAAAGTTATCCGGAGATCCGAAGACCACTTCCAGTGTGACTGAGCCTGTACAGTTGGCTTCTACACCTGGTATGAGGCCTTTAAAGGTCGTTTTGGTGGGCTTGATCCTCGAGGGATCTATGCCCATTTTTCGCACTGTATCCTGGTAAAGTAGGTTCAGGCTGCTGCCGCCATCCATGAGGACTCTTGTGAGATGAAATCCGTCAATGATTGGGTCTAGAACCAATGCGGCGAAGCGCCGTGACGGATGCTAGTGGGGTGGTCCCTTCGATCAAAGGTGATCGGGCAGGAGGACCATGGGTTGAACTTTGGGGCGACTGGCTCCATCGCATATACGTCCCGTAACGCACGCTTCTGCTCCCTCTTGGGGATGTGGGTTGCGTATATCATGTTCACCGTCCGCACTTGCGGGAGGAAATCCCTTCTGTCCACTATTGTTCGGCGACCTGGGCTCCTCCTCGTTGTCGCTATGCAGCCCCTTGTCTTTGTTTTCGGCTCTTAACTTGCCTGCCTGCTTGAACACCCAACAGTCCCTGTTGGTGTGATTGGCTGGCTTTTCGGGGGTGCCATGTATCTGGCACAAGCGGTCGAGTATTTGGTCCAAACTGGACGGGCCCTGAGTATTTCTTTCGAATGTCTTTTTCCGTTGACCGGATTTGTAGCCTCAGAATCCGGCATTAACTGTCGTATCCTCGTTGCTGTCGCTGTTAACGCGGCCTTTTTTTTCCGACGCGACCTGTCGCTTTTGTCCTTGGTATTCGAATTACCAAGGTTCTTGGTTAAATTGTTGCTGCGAGCTAGCCAGCTGTCTTCTCCCGCACAAAAGCGGGTCATGAGTGTCGTGAGGGCTGCCATAGATTTCGGCTTTTCCTGTTCCAGGTGCCGGGCAAGCCACTCGTCATGGATATTATGCTTGAAGGCCGCTAAGGCCTCTGCGTCCGGACAGTCGACTATCTAGTTTTTCTTTGTTAGGAACCGTGTCCAGAATTGCCTGGCCGATTCCTCTGGCTGCTGAATTATGTGGCTTAGGTCATCGGCGTCCGGTGGTCGCACATAAGTGCCCTGGAAGTTGTCAAGGAATGCGGCTTCCAGGTCCTCCCAAGAACCGATTGAGTCTGCTGGCAAGCTGTTAAGCCAATGTCGGGCCGGTCCCTTAAGTTTGAGTGGGAGGTATTTGATGGCGTGTAGATCATCACCGCGGGCCATGTGGATATGAAGGAGATAATCCTCGATCCATACCGCAGGATCTGTTGTGCCATCTTACGATTCGATGTTTACGGGTTTGAAGCCCTCAGAGATTTTATGATCCATTACTTCATCTGTGAAGCATAGTGGGTGTGCGGCGCCTCTGTATTGTGCTATATCACGACGCAGCTTGAGGGAGTTTTGTCTGTTGAGTTCGGCCCGGTCGGATTTATTGCATCTGGAGTGACGATCACCGTCACGTGCCGCGGGGCACCTGCATGATCCGTAGATCGATCTTGTTTACCTTGCCTTGTCCTCCAGTATGTCGCGCAGGTCGGGCGCATTTTCCCGTGCCTTAGTATGCTTGATGCGGCGTCGGGGCATGGCTTGAGTGGAGGGCCAAGAGGCCTCTCTGTCACGGCCACGAGGTGGCCGGTCGGCCATGTCATGCGCTGGTGATGTAAGTGCTTCCTCCTCTAGTTAGGGTAGCAGCCTGCGCTTTGGGTAACTCTTAGAGGGGCGTTCGAGTTCATACTCTTCGGCCGCAAGGACTTCAGTCCATCTGTCCGCTAGCAAATCCTGATCAGCTCTAAGCTGTTGCTGCTTTTTCTAGAGGCTGCTTGCCGTGGCCATAAGCCTGCGTTTAAAACGCTCTTGTTCGGCGAGATCCTCTGGCATGGCGAACTCGTTGTCGTCGAGGCTTGCCTCGTCTTCGGAGGGAGGCGTATAATTATCGTCCTCAACCTCTTGGTCCGCCGCCCTCTCATGAGGGCTGGCTTCTCTGTCCTCCTGTGCTGAATCTTGTTGGAGCGGGTGTTCTTCAGCGCTATCCGGAGTAGTATTATCTCCCGTGCCGGAATCACCGTTTTTGCTTTGGCGGGATTTAGAGCGGCGCCGCTGACACCGGCGCTTGGGCTGTTTCTTAGAGGTATCGTCCCCTGCTGTTCCATCGCCATCTCCATCCTTTGGAGTGTCCACCATATATATGTCATATGACGAGGTGGCCTTCCAGCGCCCTACAGGTGCTGGTTCTTGCTCGTGTCCTGCATCGTCGTCCATGCCGTCGATGTCTTCAGAGTCGAAGTCAAGCATGTCGGTTAAGTCATCGACAGTGGCTACGAAGTGGGTGGTGGGTGGGTTTTGAATTTCCTCATCGTCCGTATCCCAACCTTGTTGACCATAGTCCGGCCAGGGCTCTCCTGATAAAGAGAGAGACTTTAGAGAATTCAGGATGTCGCCGAAGGGCGAGTGCTGAAAGATGTCTGCGGCAGTGAACTCCATTATTGGCGCCCAATCGGATTCGATCGGCGGGGGCGCGGGGGGCTCAGAGTTCGGAGAGGAATTCGGCTCCTCAGAGTCACGGGCCATGCGGAGTGCGGGGCTGGAGTTCGGCTCGATCGCCTCTGAGATTGCAGCCCCTGAGGCAGCGTCCAACTGCTGATCCTCGATCGGCGCAGTAGGCTCCGAATCAACGGTCGGAACCGATGCGTGTGCGGCCTCCAAGGCGTTGTTCGGCGGCATAGCTATATCGTGCCCATCGAGACAGTGCGGCGCGCTTGGCTGTGGCTCAAATCCGTCGAAGATCAAGTCCCCGCGGATGTCAGCCGTGTAGTTTAGGCTTCCAAACCTAACCTGATGGCCAGGGGCATAGCTTTCGATCTGCTCAAGGTGGCCAAGCGAATTGGGCCACAGTGCGAAGCCGCCGAAGACGAAGATCTGTCCGGGGAGAAAAGTCTCACCCTGGACTGCATCGTTGTTGATGATCGAAGGAGCCATCGGGCCTAAAAGCGACGACACAGAGGAACTCTCAATGAAAGCACCAATGTCGGTGTCAAAACTGGCGGATCTCAGGTAGGGGGTCCCGAACTGTGCGTCTAGGCCAGATGGTAACAGGAGGCAAGGAACACGATGTTTTACCCAGGTTCGGGCCCTCTTGATGGAGGTAAAACCCTACGTCCTGCTTGATTAATATTGATGATATGGGTAGTACAAGAGTAGATCTACCACGAGATCAAGGAGGCTAAACCCTAGAAGCTAGCCTACGGTATGATTGTTGTATGATGAAGTTGTCCTACGGACTAAAACCCTCCGGTTTATATAGACACCGGAGAGGGTTAGGGTTACACAAAGTTGGTTACAATGGTAGGATATCTTGAATATCCGCATCACCAAGCTTGCCTTCCACGCCAAGGAAAGTCCCATCCGGACACGGGACGAAGTCTTCAATCTTGTATCTTCATAGTCCTGGAGTCCGGCTACCCGAACACCCCCTAATCCAGGACTCCCTCACTACTAATTCCACACCTACCTAAAAAATTTGTTCTTGAAGGACCATGGTTGGCTTGCAATCCACAAAAACCATTAGAACACAAAATAATTCAAAACTCAAGACAAAGCCCAAAAGCGCTCAGCTCCCCGGCAACGGCACCAGAAAAATATTGATGGCCTACAAGTGCACAAGGTTTAGTTGTAGCCATTTTGAAGTAAATGTATCATCCCACAAGGAGCATAGGAATCAAACTTTTGCTTCTTGAAGTGAATTGTGTATTTTTATGCCTGCAGGTAATTATAGACTTAAAGCAAAGGAAAGTGAGGGCTGATATGATACATCTCCAACGTATCTATACTTTTTTATAGTTCCATGCTATTACATTATCTGTTTTGGATGTTTAATGGGCTTTAATATGCTATTTTATATTATTTTTGGGACTAACCTATTAACCGAAGGCCCAGTGCCAGTTTCTGTTTTTTTTCCTATTTAGAGTTTCGCAGAAAAGGAATACCAAACAGAGTCCAAACGGAATGAAACCTTCGCGATGATCTTTCTTGGACCAAAATAAATCCAGAAGATTTGGACTCGGAGTCTGGAACTCCACGAGGTGGCCACGAGGCAGGAGGGCGCGCCCAGGGGGGATAGGCGCGCCCCCACCCTCGTGGGCCCTGATGACCCACAAGTATAGGGGATCTACTGTAGTCCTTTCGATAAGTAAGAGTGTCGAACCCAACGAGGAGTAGAAGGAAATGACAAGCAGTTTTTAGTAAGGTATTCACTGCCAGCACTGGAATTATCGATAACAGATAGTTTTGTGATAAGGTACGTAATTCGTAACGAGAAACAAGTAATAAAAGTAAACAAGGTGTAGCAAGGTGGCCCAATCCTTTTTGTAGCAAAGGACAAGCCTGGACAAACTCTTATATAAAGGAAAGCGCCCCCGAGGACACATGGGAATTATCGTCAAGCTAGTTTTCATCACACTCATATCATTCGTGTTTGTTACTTTGACAATTTGATATGTGGGTGGACCGGTTCTTGGGTACTGCCCTTACTTGGACAAGCATCCCACTTATGATTAACACCTCTTGAAAGCATCCGCAACTACAAAAGAAGTATTAAGGTAAACCTAATTAACCATAGCATGAAACATATGGATCCCAATCATCTCCTTACGAAGCAACACATAAACTAGGGTTTAAGCTTTTGTCACTCTAGCAACCCATCATCTACTTATTACTTCCCAATGCCTTCCCCTAGGCCCAAATAATGGTGAAGTGTCATGTAGTCGACGCACATGACACCACTAGAGGAGAGACAACATACATCTCATCAAAGTATCGAACGAATGTCAAATTTACATGACTACTTATAGCAAGACTTCTCCCATGTCCTCAGGAACAAACGTAACTACTCAAAAATCATATTCATGTTCATAATCAGAGGGGTATTAATATGCATAAAGGATCTGAACATATGATCTTCTACTAAATAAACAAACAAGCATCAACTACAAGGAGTAATCAACACTACTAGCAGCCCACAAGTACCAATATGAGGTTTTGAGACAAAGATTGGATACAAGAGATGAACTAGGGTTTGAGATGAGATGGTGCTGGTGAAGATGTTGATGGAGATTGACCCCCTCCCGATGAGAGGATCGATGGTGATGACGATGGTGATGATTTCCCCCTCCCGGAGGGATGTTTCCCCAGCATAACAGCTCCGCCGGAGCCCTAGATTGGTTCCGCCAAGGTTATGCCTCGAGACGGTGGCTCTTTGTCCCGAAAGCTTCCTTCTGATTTTTTCCAGGGCGAAAGACTTCATATATCAAAAGATGGTCACCGGAGGCCTGCCAGGGGGCCCATGAGACAGGGGGCACGCCCAGGGGGTAGGGTGCGCCCCCACCCTCGTGGATGGTGGGTGGCCCCCTCTGGTGCTTTCTTCGCCCAATATTTTTTATATATTTTAAAACTGACTTCCGTGGAGTTTCAGGACTTTTGGAGTTGTGCTGAATAGGTCTCTAATATTTGGTCCTTTTCCAGCCCAGAATTCCAGCTGCCGGCATTCTCCCTCTTCATGAAAACCTTGTAAAATAAGAGAAAATAGGCATGATGCAAAATGGACGTATCAGGCCCCACGTAGCTCCACCGACGTACTCCTTTCGCCTATATATACTCTTATACCCTAGATCGATCGCAGAGAGCCATGATACCACTTTTCCACCGCCACAACCTTTCGTGCCTGTGAGATCCCATCTTGGGGCCTCTTCCGGCGATCTGCCGGAGGGGGAATCGATCACGGAGGGCTTCTACATCAACACCATAGCCTCTCCGATGAAGCGTGAGTAGTTTACCACAGACCTTCGGGTCCATAGTCATTAGCTAGATGGCTTCTTCTCTGTCTTTGATTCTCAATACAAAGTTCTCCTCGATGTTCTTGGAGACCTATTTGATGTAATACTCTTTTGCGGTGTGTTTGCCGAGATCCGATGAATTGTGGGTTTATGAACAAGATTATCTATGAATATTATTTGGTTCTTCTCTGAATTCTTATATGCATGATTTGATATCTTTGCAAGTCTCTTCGAATTATCGGTTTAGTTTGGTGTAGCGACCAGACCTCAAACAGTCTGATCTCTGTGCTCCGGTGTCATCCCTGGATCAGTAATGCTGACACCACACAGTACTTGGAGGATTTATAGCAGAGTAGCAATCACACACTTATTACATCGAGTGTCTCAAAAGAGAACTTATTACAATAAGTATGGCTTAAGGCCATCTAATAACGATAACAGTGGAAGGCTTGGAAGATAAGTGAGTCCATCAACTCCAACGGCATCACTGAGTATAGGACCACGACCTAAAAACTCCTTAATAGTCGTCTGAAAAGTCTGCAACATTAACGTTGCATCCCGAAAACGGGTCAGCACATGGAATATGCTGGCAAGGTAACACATAGAGAGTGATGAAATGAAACAGCTATACTATATGCATATTTGGCTGGTGGAAAGCTCTATGGTTACAGTTTTGCGTAAAGCCAATTTTTCCCTACTTCAAAGGAATAAATTTAATTACTATCATGGTGGTTGTTAAACATTGAGAATGGTTGACAGCATCCTCAATCCCAATTAAGCATCATCATTAAACATAACCCAACAAAATTAATTTAGAGTAACATGATGAGATTCACATGATAATCCAAGTACTAGATACTCAAGATGTCCATAACCGGGGACACGACTAATCATGATTAGTTTATTACACTCTGTAGAGGTTTGCGCACTTCTCCCCACAAGACTCGATCGCCTCCGTTTGGTTTCTCGCACTACAGGGTGTTTGAGAAGACGGATGACCAAGACATAGTCTTGCAAAAGCGCTAGCACCTTACGATGGGTAGACCGTACCACCTACAACCCCTACATCTGCTAGTCTACCAGTGTAAGAGTTCGCACGACTTATTCAACTATGCTAGAGCCCTTAATAGCTTATGGCTGCACACGGAAGTTTCTAGTATGAATAGTCTCATGATCCCTTTGAGCCTGGGTGGCGGTCCAAAAGAAAACAGGCAAGTCCTGGAATACCCAGGTGCCTCAATCCACCCAGATGTGTGTTTAAGTTGCCACCTTAGATAAACCATTAATTAACAATCTCACATTTGTCATGGATTTCACTCACCCAATCCACGTCTACTAGCATAGCATGGCATAATAAGCAAACGTAGAAGTAACTCCCAAAGGTTTGATAATAAACAGGTAATAGGTACTACCTCATCTACTTCCCATCCCACAATTTAATTAGATCCTAATCATGCAATGTGTGAGGATTGATCTAATGCAATAAAACTGGGTAGTAGGAAAAGGTATGATCAAAGTGTTATTTGCCTTGTTGATGATCCGCGAAACCTAACGATTCGAAGTAACAGGCGGCACACTCTGCGTATTCTATCGCAGACAATCAAACAAGCATACAATAAGTACTCATCTAATGCACAGGTAAAACTCAAATAAGAGATCTAACCAGAAGGTTCACCTTAAGAACTCCGGTTGGCAAAAAGAATCAAATCGAATGAAGCAACGAAAGACAAACTGCGAAAGAAAACAACTTCGTTCTCGTAATCTGGATCTAGGGCAAATTTTATAGTAACAAAAACTTGTTTAAGTTGGTTAAACGGATAGAGGGTTTCGAGACGAAACTCTAGGCGCTTGAATCGCTTGATTCTGATAAACGAGCGAAAACTTGAACTAAAACGAAAATCGGATCAGGAATCGCGATCAGAAATATCGCGGATTTAATCCAAGAAAAAAGAAAAACGACGAACGCCGAATTTTTTTCTCTTTTTTTTCGGCACGAAAATCGAGGCGCGACGATCCTCGGGCGACGGGATCGTCGGCGGCGGTGGCGGCTCCGGCGGCGCGCACGGATCGAGGCGGGGCTGATGGGCTGGGGCGGCTCGGGGCGGTGCTATTTAAAGGCTGCCCCCGGGCGGTGTCCCGCTCGGGTACGGCCCAAAGTCGGTTCGTTTTTTTAATTATTCCGCTCAGAAGAAAAATAAAAAGAAATACTAAACGGACTCCAAAAATTCCGAAATAAATTTTCACGGGCTTCTAAAATCAAGCCGCACAAGGTGAACATTTATTTGGCCCTAAATGCAATTTTGAAAACGCACATTTTTCCTAAATTCAAATAAAACACCGAAATAAAATCTTATTTGATTTTATTATTAAATCCTCAATATTTCTTTATTTTGGGAAAGTCATTTTATTCCCTCTCTCATATTTTTGTAATAGAAATAATTGATGATAAAATAAATAAAATCAAATGATCCTATTCTCAAAATTTGAGAGAACTCAAATATGAAAATAACGAAATCCCCAACTCTCTCCGTGGGTCATTGAGTTGCGTAGAATTTCTAGGATCAACCAAAAAGCAAAATAAAATATGATATGCATGATGATCTAATGTATTCAAAATTGACAATTTGGGATGTTACAAACCTACCCCCCTTAAGATGAATCTCGCCCTCAAGATTCAGGTTGGCTAGAAAATAGGTGAGGGTGGTCTTTGAGCAAATCTTCCTCTCGCTCCCAGGTGGCTTCGTCCTCCGTGTGGTGGCTCCACTGAACTTTGCAAAACTTGATAACCTTGCTGCGAGTGACTCGACTGGAAAACTCGAGAATCTTAACTGGTTTCTCCTCGTAGGTAAAATCGTTATCCAACTGAATAGTTTCCAAAGGCACTGTGTCTCTCAATGGTATGTCAGCCATCTCCGCATGACATTTCTTTAACTGGGAAACGTGGAACACATCATGAACTCCTGACAATCCTTCGGGCAATTCCAACTTGTAGGCCACTTCTCCCATACGCTCCAAAACTCGATATGGTCCTACAAATCGTGGCACTAACTTCCCTTTAACTCCAAAACGTTTTGTTCCTCGAAGTGGAGATACTCGAAGATAAGCTCTGTCTCCGACTTGGTAAACTATCTCCTTGCGTTTAGAATCCGCATAACTCTTCTGTCTGGACTGGGCTACCTTGAGCCTATCGCGAATCAATTTCACCTTCTGTTCAGAATCTTTAATCAAGTCAGGACCAAACAACTGGCGGTCTCCAACTTCGTCCCATGACAACGGTGTCCTGCACCTCCTTCCGTACAAAGCTTTGAAAGGGTCCATCTTCAAACTGGTTTGGTAACTGTTATTGTAAGAGAACTCTGCATATGGAAAATTATTGTCCCAACTAGATCCATAATCTAGCGCACAAGCTCTCAGCATATCCTCCAAAATCTGATTGACTCTCTCGGTCTGTCCATCTGTCTGTGGATGAAAAGCTGTACTGAATTCTAGCCTGGTTCCCAAAGTTTCATGCAACTGCTTCCAGAACTTTGAGGTAAACTGGGTTCCTCTATCTGATACGATACTCCTTGGAACTCCATGCAAACATACGATCCTGGTCATGTATATCTTTGCCAACTTAGCACTGGTGTAAGTGGTCTTCACTGGGATGAAATGAGCTACTTTCGTCAATCGATCAACTACAACCCAAATTGAGTCATAGCCTGAACGAGTCCTGGGCAATCCCATGATAAAATCCATGCCTAGCTTATCCCACTTCCATTCGGGTATCGACAATGGTTGTAACAATCCTGCTGGCTTCTGATGCTCTGCCTTTACTCTCTGACATACATCACAGACTGCTACATACTCCTCAATATCCTTCTTCATACCGGTCCACCAGAAAATATCCTTCAAATCAAGATACATCTTGGTATTTCCTGGGTGAATTGAATACGGTGAGTCGTGTGCCTCTTGCAGTATCAACTTCCTGATCTCCGGGTCATTGGGCACATAAACGCGGTCTTCAAACCATAAGGTGTCATGCTCATCCTCATGAAATCCTTTAGCTTTTCCTTTGCTCAGTTTCTCCTTTATAGCGGCAATCTCTTTGTCAGTTTTCTGTGCTTCCCTGATTTTATCCATCAAGGTTGACTGAATCTCCATTGCTGCTACATAACCTCTCGGAACTATTTCCAAACATAGTTCACGAAGATTTTCTGCTAACTCCTTGGGTATTTCTCCCATCATTAACATATTGACATGGCTCTTACAACTTAATGCGTCAGCTACTACATTTGCCTTTCTGGGGTGATAATGCAATTTCATATCATAATCCTTGATAAGCTCCAACCATCTCCTTTGTCTGAGATTTAACTCCTTCTGTGTGAAAATGTACTTCAAACTCTTATGATCCGTGTACACCTCACAATGGTTTCCAATGAGAAAATGTCTCCATGTTTTCAGTGCATGCACTACGGCTGCTAACTCCAAATCATGCGTAGCATAATTCAACTCATGAGGCTTCAGTTGTCTTGAGGCATATGAAACAACTCTCCCTTCCTGCATAAGCACTGCTCCAAGTCCTCGACGTGAAGCGTCGCAATACACCTCATAATCCTTGGTCTGGTCTGGCAAAATCAACACTGGTGAGGTAACCAAATGTTTCTTCAACTCCTGGAAACTAGCCTCACACTCCTCTGTCCATATGAACTTGGTATCCTTCTTCAACAACTCAGTCATAGGCTTCGCAATCTTTGAGAAATTCTCAATAAATCTCCGGTAGTATCCTGCGAGTCCAAGAAAACTCTGGATCTCTCCAACTGTTGTTGGGGCTTCCCACTTGGTCACGGTTTCAACTTTAGCGGGATCTACTGCTATACCTTCTCCAGATATAACATGTCCGAGGAATCCTACGTCCTTCAACCAAAACTCACATTTGCTGAACTTGGCATATAATTGATGTTCTCTGAGCTTTCCAAGTACCAAACGCAAATGCTCCTTATGCTCCTCTTCATTCTTCGAGTAAACCAAGATATCATCAATGAACACCATGACGAACTTATCCAAAAACTCCATAAACACTTTGTTCATCATGTTCATAAAATAGGCAGGTGCATTAGTTAGACCAAATGACATAACGGTATACTCGTACAACCCATACCTGGTGGTAAAAGCTGTCTTAGGAATATCCTGTTCTCAAATCTTCAACTGGTGGTATCCTGATCGCAGATCGATCTTGGAAAATGCCTTAGCTCCTTCCAATCGATCAAACAGATCATTGATCATTGGTAGTGGGTACTTGTTCTTGATCATTACTTTATTCAATCCTCGATAATCAACAACCATCCTTAACGATCCATCCTTCTTCTCCACCAAAAGTACTAGAGATCCCCAAGGCGAAGAACTTGGGCGAATATATCCTTTATCCTGTAGCTCCTTAATCTGCTTCTTAATTTCCACCAAATCCTTTACTGGCATCCTATATGGTCTCTTTGATATTGGCCCTGTGCCTGGCAATAGCTCAATCAAAAATTCAATATCTCTATCCGGTGGCATACCGGGCAACTCCTCTGGAAAAACATCTGGGAAATCCCTTACCACTAGTACTTCCTCCTCCACAACTCCTGTTAGGCAATTTACTTGAGTCCTCTTTGGCACATGTCGGGATACATACTTGATCCTTCTCCCTTCTGGTGTGGTAAGCAAAATGGACTTGCTAGCACACTCAATATTCCCTTCATACTTTGATAACCAATCCATGCCTAATATCACATCCAATCCTTGAGATTCCAATACTATTAGGTCTGAGGGAAAAACATAGTTACCAATCCTTAATGGTAACCGACCACACCATAGACTAGCCACATACTCTGCTCCGGGCGAGGTTACTAACATGGGTGACCTAAGGGATTGGGTTGGTAGGTTATACTTATCCACAAATCCCCTTGAGATGTATGAATGCGATGCTCCAGTATCAAAAAGAACGAGTGCAGTAAATGACTTAACCAAAAACTTACCTATTACTGCATCGGGCTGAGCTTCAACCTCCTCCACGCTAATGTGGTTCACCTGTCCCCTGTTGAAAGGGTTCGGCTTCTTCCCAGAACTTCCATTGCCATTTTGGCCTTCAGGACATTCATTAGCATAATGTCCTGTCTTCGAACACTTAAAGCAAGTGACTTGGCTCAAGTCCTTCTTGGCTGGGGTTGAGGGGTTGGTGCGGTTCTGGCCGTTGCTTCCTCCGTTGCTATTACCATTCTTGGTACCATTGTGATTGTGAGAGCTACCTCCTCCATGAGTATGATCAAAATGTCCTCCCAGTCTAGGGGTAAAACGTGGCTTCTGCTAAGCTCCTGAATTGTACTTTCCTTGTCCATACTTCCTCTTGCGATTCTCAATCTGCTGCTGCTTCCCTTCAATCATAAGAGCACGATCTACCAACTCCTGGTAGTTGTTGAAGGTGGCTACCATCAACTGCATGCTCAACTCATCATTCAGTCCTTCCAGAAACTTCTCCTACTTAGCTGCATCTGTAGCAACGTCATCTAGGGCATAACGTGCTAGCTTACTAAATTCCTCCACATACTGGCCAACTGTCCGTCCTCCTTGGCGCAAGTTGCGAAACTCACGCTTCTTTATGGCCATAGCTCCTGCTGAAACATGGGCAGTACGAAAAGCCTGCTGAAACTGGTCCATGTGACAGTGTCAACTGGGAAAGTGGCTGTGAAATTCTCCCACCATGATGTTGCGGGTCCTTCTAGCTGATGCGCGGCAAACTTCACATTTTCTGCATCTGTGCATCCTGCTTTGGTCAACTCCCTAGTTGTCTTGCGGAGCCAATCATCTGCTACTATCGGCTCGGTGCTACTGGAAAACACTAGCGGATTCAGCCTAAGAAAATGGGTAAGTGGTCAACAGGTGGTGGTGGTGGTGGTGGGTTGTTGTTGTTCCCTTGATTCTGATTCTGGACTAGTAACTGCATCAATGTGTTCTGCTGCTGGATCAACTGGGTGAGCTCCGGTGGAAAGACAAATCCGGGGTCACGTCTCGGAGGCATCTGAGGGTTTAGAAAAGATGAGATATAAGAATAGAGGGGGTCTAAAGAGAAAACACTACCCATATGCACATGAGGCAAAAGCAAACAATTCACTTCATTCAATCAAACAAAGGCATACAATCGATCTAACTATCGCAAAAGTGCTCGGACTACTATATTTACATGGTGGACTACTACTACTAATAAGGTGGTCTACTAGAAATATTCTACGGTTGTTGACTCCATAATATCTGCTCCAGCTTCATCAACATAGTCATCATCGCTACTATCTGCTTCCGAGTCGGTGCCGTCGATGATGATGTAGTCTTCCGGGCTAATTTCCTGGGGTTCTTCGTCTTCATCTACTGGCGTAGGGCCTCCCATAAATATTCCAATCTTCTTGATCAGGTCGTCATTCTTCTTCACCAATACTTCAATTTCCTCTTCATAATCTTCACGTGTAGCCTTGAGTTCTTCCTCCAGTTCCTTGATTCTAGTCTTAGCCTTCTTCAGGTCTATCATGTCGGCACACATCTGGTTCTCCAGTCGTCGAATGTGTTGGTTTAGCTCTTGGATAAAAGCTGCGATTGATCTATCCTTCCTGGTGCTGGTCATCTCCCAGTGTTCATCTCGGCGCCCACAAATCTGGTAGATAGTATCCTTGAGATCCTTGCGGTAGACTTCTCCAATGCGTCCCATGGCGATGTGAGCTGCCATGCTCTTTCCTAGACTCCAAGTTGGTGCATCAAAAGTAAACTCTATGGGCTCAGTGACTGGCATGAACGTCCTTCCTGGAACTTGAATTTGAATCATCCAGTGCTCTTCTTCAGGTAAAGTGGCGTTGTAGGTTCCGGTGAAGCTTGGTACTCCTATGTTCAGGTATCTAGTGACTTCCTTCAAGTGACGTCCAAAGGGTGTATCTTCATCCGGTTGCGTGAACTTGTTCCTTGCATCCGCCATCCTAAAGAGTAAAAAAGATGAGAGGTCAGAAGAGAAGAGAGTGAATAGTGATCTAGGTCTTTAGCTTAGTGGTCGTGTCCTACAGTCAGCGTGTGCTCTGATACCATCTCTGTAGCGACCAGACCTCAAACAGTCTGATCTCTGTGCACCGGTGTCATCCCTGGATCAGTAATGCTGACACCACACAGTACTCGGAGGATTTATAGCAGAGTAGCAATCACACACTTATTACATCGAGTGTCTCAAAAGAGAACTTATTACAATAAGTATGGCTTAAGGCCATCTAATAACGATAACAGCGGAAGGCTTGGAAGATAAGTGAGTCCATCAACTCCAACGGCATCACTGAGTATAGGACCACGACCTAAAAACTCCTTAATAGTCATCTAAAAAGTCTGCAACATTAACGTTGCAGCTCGAAAACGGATCAGCACATGGAATATGCTGGCAAGGTAACACATAGAGAGTAATGAAATGAAATAGCTATACTATATGCATATTTGGCTGGTGGAAAGCTCTATGGTTACAGTTTTGCGTAAAGCCAATTTTCCCTACTTCAAAGGAATAAATTTAATTACTATCATGGTGGTTATTAAACATTGAGAATGGTTGACAGCATCCTCAATCCCAATTAAGCATCATCATTAAACATAACCCAACAAAATTAATTTAGAGTAACATGATGAGATTCACATGATAATCCAAGTACTAGATACTCAAGATGTCCATAACCGGGGACACAGCTAATCATGATTAGTTTATTACACTCTGTAGAGGTTTGCGCACTTCTCCCCACAAGACTCGACCGCCTCCGTTTGGTTTCTCGCACTACAGGGTGTTTGAGAAGACGGATGACCGAGACATAGTCTTTCAGAAGCGCTAGCACCTTACGATGGGTAGACCGTACCACCTACAACCCCTACATCTGCTAGTCTACCACTATAAGAGTTCGCACGACTTAGTCAACTATGCTAGAGCCCATAATAGCTTATGGCTGCACACGGAAGTTTCTAGTATGAATAGTCTCATGATCCCTTTGAGCCTGGGTGGCGGTCCAAAAGAAAACAGGCAAGTCCTGGAATACCCAGGTGCCTCAATCCACCCAGATGTGTGTTTAAGTTGACACCTTAGATAAACCATTAATTAACAATCTCACATTTGTCATGGATTTCACTCACCCAATCCACGTCTACTAGCATAGCATGGCATAATAAGCAAACGTAGAAGTAACTCCCAAAGGTTTGATAATAAATAGGTAATACGTACTACCTCATCTACTTCCCATCCCACAATTTAATTAGATCCTAATCATGCAATGTGTGAGGATTGATCAAATGCAATAAAACTGGGTAGTTGGAAAAGGTATGATCAAAGTGTAACTTGCCTTGCTGATGATCCGCGAAACCTAACGATTCGAAGTAACAGGCGGCACACTCCGGGTATTCTATCGCAGACAATCACACAAGCATACAA
The DNA here is from genome assembly GCF_018294505.1 of Triticum aestivum. Classification (NCBI taxonomy): domain Eukaryota; kingdom Viridiplantae; phylum Streptophyta; class Magnoliopsida; order Poales; family Poaceae; genus Triticum; species Triticum aestivum. The sequence continues at coordinate 684,668,396 of NC_057800.1, read as the reverse complement.
TAAGTACTCATCTAATGCACAGGTAAAACTCAAATAAGAGATCTAACTAGAAGGTTCAACTTAAGAACTCCGGTTGGCAAAAAGAATCAAATCGAACGAAGCAACGAAAGACAAACTGCGAAAGAAAACAACTTCGTTCTAGTAATCTGGATCTAGGGAAAATTTTACAGTAAAAAAAACTTTTTTAAGTTGGTTAAACGGATAGAGGGTTTCGAGACGAAACTCTAGGCGCTTGAATCGTCTGATTCCGATAAACGAACGAAAAGTTAAACTAAAACGAAAATCGGATCAGGAATCACGATCAGAAAAATCGCGGATTTAATCCAAGAAAAAAGAAAAATGACAAACGCCGAATTTTTTTTCTCTTTTTTTTCGGCACGGAAATCGAGGCATGACAAACCTCGGGCGGCGGGATCGTCGGCGGCGGCGGCGGCGGCTCCGGCGGCACGCACGGATCGAGGCAGGGCTGATGGGGTGGGGCGGCTCGGGGCGGCGCTATTTAAAGGCTGCCCCCGGGCGGTGTCCCGCTTGGGTACGGCCCGAAGTCGGTTAGTTTTTTTTATTATTCCGCTCGTAAGAAAATAAAAAGAAATACTAAACGGACTCCAAAAATTCCGAAATAAATTTTGACGGGCTTCTAAAATCAAGCCACACAAGGTGAACATTTATTTGGGCCCTAAATGCAATTTTGAAAAACGCACATTTTTCCTAAATTCAAATAAAACACCGAAAAACTCCGAAATAAAATCTTATTTGATTTTATTATTAAATCCTCAATATTTCTTTATTTTGGGAAAGTCATTTTATTCCCTCTCTCATATTTTTGTAATAGAAATAATTGATGATAAAATAAATAAAATCAAATGATCCTATTCTCAAAATTTGAGAGAACTCAAATATGAAAATAACGAAATCTCCAACTCTCTCCGTGGGTCATTGAGTTGCGTAGAATTTCTAGGATCAACCAAAAAAGCAAAATAAAATATGATATGCATGATGATCTAATGTATTCCAAATTGAAATTTTGGGACGTTACATTTGGCCTACTAGATTGATCTTTCTTGCAATGGGAGAAGTGCTCAGCTTTGGGTTCAATCTTGCGGTGTCCTTCCCAGTGACAGTAGGGGCAGCAAGGCACGTATTGTATTGTTGCCATCGAGGATAAAAAGAAGGGGTTTATATCATATTGGTTGAGTTTATCCCTCTACATCATGTCATCTTTCTTAATGCGTTACTCTGTTCTTATGAACTTAATACTCTAGATGCATGCTGGATAGCGGTCGATGTGTGGAGTAATAGTAGTAGATGCAGAATCGTTTCGACCTACTTGACACGGACGTGATGCCTATATTCATGATCATTGCCTTAGATATCTTCATAACTATGCACTTTTTTATTAATTGCTTGGCAGTAATTTGTTCACCCACCGTAATACGTGCTATCTTGAGAGAAGCCACTAGTGAAACCTATGGCTCCCGGGTCTCTTTCTTATTATATTGCATCTCTTTTATTTACATCGCATCTCGGTAACTATTTTGCAATCTTTGCTTTCGAATCTATACAACAAAAATACCAAAAATATTTACTTTATTATATTTATTAGATCTCACTTTTGCGAGTGACCGTGAAGGGATTGACAACCCCTTTATCGTTTTGGTTGCAAGGTTCTTGATTGTTTGTGCAGGTACTAGGTGACTTGTGTGTTGTCCCCTACTGTATTGATACCTTGGTTCTCAAAACTGAGGGAAATACTTACGCTACTTTGTTGCATCACCCTTTCCTCTTCAAGGGAAAACCAATGCATGCTCAAGAGATAGCATGATATAAATTGTAATTGAGTTGTGGAATGAACTTGGAAGTAAATAACATAAAGTAAATAAAGAACAATGACTAGAGTGACTGGCGAAAAAATAGGTGAGTGGGGTGTTCTCAGGGAGTCTGGAATCCCCAATGGTATGTTTCTAGTGCACATATGCTTAGGCATAGTATGGGATGGATACTTGAGCCACTATTGATGATTATGCTAGGCAGAGGCGGGTACAGTACACATTCTACTCTAGGTAGACTTCGTGCCACACATGCCACTATCATAGTCTCCCTCAGAGGGTTGCAGCTCTAAGGGATCTCGTGATTCCCTGGTCAATTGTAAAAATTAGGAGCGGTAGGCTTTTACCGTCACCTCGAATTACCTCCATATCCTAGCCCTTTACTACGATAGTGATATACTTCATGGCCATAAGGCATGAATGCTGAGTGATACGTCTCCAACGTATCTATAATTTTTTATTGTGGTATTATATTACCCATATTGGATGTTTTATATGCATTAATATGCTATTTTATATTATTTTTGGGACTAACCTATATTAACCTAGTGCCCAGTGTCAATTGTTGTTTTTTTCCTTGTTTTTGACTCTTACAGAAAATCAATACCAAACGGAGCCCAAACGGAACGAAGCTTTTTGACAATTCTTCTTGGACAATAAGACACCCACTAAGCTTCGGGAAGAGGCCAGAAGACCCACACGGGGGCCACAAGCCCTAGGGGCGCGCCCTGGGGGCAGCCAGGGGGCTTGTGCCCCCCTCGTGGCTCTCCTAACCCTAACTCTAGCTCTATAAATACCCAAATATCTCCCCTACATCAGAGGGAACACCAAAAACACTTTTCCGTCGCCACAAGCTTCTGTTCTTGTGAGATCCCATCTTGGGGTCTTTTCCGGCACTCCACTGGAGGGGCATTCGGTCACGGAGGGCCTCTACACCAACCTTGTTGCCCTTCCGATGATGTGTGAGTAGTTTACCACACACCTACCGGTCGATAGCTAGTAGCTAGATGGCTTCTTCTCTCTCTCTCTCTCTCTCTCTTTGATCTTCAATACAATATTCTCCTTGATGTTCTTAGAAATCTATCCGATGTAATCTTCTTTTGCGGTGCGTTTGTTGAGATCCGATGAATTGTGGATTTATGATTAGATTATCTATGAATATTATTTAAGTCTTTACTAAACTCTTTTATGCATGATTAAGATAGTTTTGTATTTCTCTCCGATCTATCGATTTGGTTTGGCCAACTAGATTGGTTTTTCTTGCCATGGGAGAGGTGCTTTGTGATGGGTTCAACCTTGCGGTGTCCTCACTCGGTGACAGTAGGGGTAGCGAGGCACATATTTATATCGTTGCCATTAAGGATAAAAAGATGGAGTTTTTACCATATTGATTGGATCTATCCCTCTACATCATGTCATCTTGCTGAAGGCGTTACTTTGTTCTTGTTAACATAATACACTAGATGCATGCTGAATAGCGGTCGATGTGTGGACTAATAGTAGTAGATGCAGGCAGGAGTCGGTCTACTTTTCACGAATGTGATGCCTATATTCATGATCATTTCCTTAGATATCGTCATAACTATGCGCTTTTCTATCAATTGTTCAACAATAATTTGTTTACCCACTGTATGCTTTCTTCAAGAGAGAAGCCTCTAGTGAACCCTATGGACCCCGGGTCTATTTTCCATCATATTATTTTCAGATCTATAAAACTAAAAACCCAAAAATATCTTTCCACAATTTATTTATATTTACTTTATTTTACCTTTTACTTATCTTTTATATCTATTTATATTAGATCTCACTCTTGCAAGTGACCGTGAAGGGATTGACAACTCCTTTTTCGCGTTGTGTGCAAGTGTTTGTTAGTTTGTGCAGGTGCATCTATTGGGGACTTGCTTGTACCCCTACTGGATTGATACCTTGGTTCTTAACAGAGGGAAATACTTATTTCTACTTTGATGCATCACCCTTTCCTTTTTAAGGGAAAAAATGCAAGCTCAAGAAGTAGCACTGAGTGGGGCCCTTCACAATATTCAAAAAGTTATTAAACTAAGCATTCAACAAAGAATCTCATATCTATAATAATTTTTTAGATCCTACACATACCGAGGTTCATCCATATCCTCGAGAACTAGGGGTCTACTCACACATGGGGACAACACTCATCATGACAAAAGTAATGCCATACATGGATGAATGATTCAAATGAAACACAAGATGGTCCACTAGGGTTCTTGATGTTATAAATGATAAGGACGTGAATGATGATGATGATGACAGTGGCAGTGATGTTGTATCTCCCTTGTGCGTGGTGAGGAAGATCCCCTTCCTCTCCTTGCCAATCCCTCCTCCAATGAACTCTGGAGGCTGGGTTCTTCCTTCTGGATGAGTTTTTGATCTCTTGGGGCGTCTCATCCATGACCCATTTCCACGGGGTGGAAATAGTTGATCTGGCGGCGGCGATGACACACCATACGACCGCCCATACGGGTAGGAGCGGTCGTATGGAACGCCGTCATTTGCACTGGAGGCATGTTGACAACTTCTTCCGTGGCCTTTTTGTTTGATTCTTTTATGGTAGGTGATTATCACTTTAAATACGTGATTCCACTACTATTTCTGAGGATTTCTTCTATTATATGATAAATAATCCAAAAGGCATTACCTGAGGGATTAGCAACAAAAGGATATTCGCGGATGCAGTAAAATTCCACTAAGCATACCATGTAGGCACAAAATACTCAGTAAAATCATCATATAAATTGGACTCAACGGTCTTCATATGCATTCACTTCGTGATGCACACTGGACCGTGGTGAAACATGTTCTCTGTTACATTCATGGTACTATGGATCTTGGCCTCTCGCTCCACGCTTCGACAGCTAGACATCATGGCATACTCTGATGCGGACTGGGCTGGATGCCCCGACACACGGCGTTCCATCTCCGAAGACCGTGTCTACCTTGGACCATCACTTATATCCTGGTCATCCAAGCGGCAGCCCACAGTCTCTCGGTCTGGTGCCGAGGCTGAATATCGTTCCATGGCCAACATCTTTGCTAAGTGATGCTGGCTTCGGCAACTTCTCTACGAGCTCTCTTCTCCTGTTGACAAGGCCACCGTTATGTATTGCAACAACGTCTCTGCCGTTTACCTCTCCGCCAACTTTGTTCATCATCGCGACACCAAACATATTGAGTTGAATATCTACTTTGTTCGCGGGCAGGTGGCTCTTGGTCACCTTTGACTTCTTCACGTGCCTACCTCTCAGCAGCTTGCGGATATCATGACGAAGGGGTTGCCAACGTCAGTTTTCGAGGAGTTTCGGTCCAGTCTGCGCGTCAGTGCCGACGCTTCGACTGTGGATGGGTGTTGAGCGACCTATGTATTCGTATATACACATGTACTCTAATCTCCGTCTATCTCATTAGGGTTTAGTCCTGGACGTGATGATCTTCCTGTATGTACATCTCTATATATCGGCACTGGATGCCCGTGAATACATGTGTGTTGCATCCTATTATTTGTCTATATATATGCTCACATACATAAATACACTCATCTTATGAATGCACGCATTACACGTCCGATCTTTATAAGCACATCTCAGATACTAAGTCGGCACAACATCTTAAGATTGAGAAATGTCTATCCCTTCCTGACAGTCTCATGTGTCCACATTCACAACTTCAATGCCAAGCCAACCCATCGAGATCTACTACAATTTTGTTTCCACTAGTACAATCACAATGTAAATCTGCTGAGGATGATTCCTGGACCCCCAACCCCATCCCTGCTTGGATCATATATCCATGAAAAAGAAAAAAGAAACAAACAAATACTACTCGGTTTGCCTGGCAACAAGGGAATAGACGGTGGATAGTGACAAAATCAAAGATATACATCATCCAAAACTGGGGAATAAGGGGATAGACGATGGATCCAGATACACGCATACGGCTCAGGGATGGTCGATAGCTTGGACTACTCGGTTTGCTTGGAAGCACAAGAGCGCCCTAGGTACGAACTTACCGGGCAGAGGATGAAGAGGACTGAGGCTGAATCGACTGACCTGGACCGCAGCATGCACGGCGGCGGCAGCGGCAGCAGGGTGTCCGGCGGCTACAACGACTACTGGAACTGGAGCCCCCCGGACACCGGATACTCGAGCTCCCCAGTGGTGTCGGCGGCGGTGTCGGCGAGCAAGAGCAACGTCGTCGTCACGAGGAGGCTACGCGGCCGGACGCTCAACGGCAAGCTCTACGCCCTCCGGAGCGTCGTCCCAAACATCACCAAGGTACGCACGTACGTGCCAACGAGCAACCAACTCAATTCACTTGGCATGCAGGCGGCAGTTCAAACATTAACCATTCTTCCTGGCAGATGGATAAGGTGTCCATCCTCAGGGACGCCGTCGAGTACATCCAGCAGCTGCAGGAGCAGGAGCGCTGGATGCTCGCCGAGATATCCATCCTTGAGTCGGTGGCGGAGGTACATGGCCATGGCCAGCTGCTTACTGCTACACTACAGCCCGTCCTTCCGAACGGCTGCGCCGGACACGCCATGCCGCCGCTGAAGAAAACGAGGACCCATTCATTATCGCCGGCGGTGACCCCCACCCCCGCATCCGCCATGGCAGCCGCATCTCCGCCGGTCGAGGCTGTCGAGGTAAACGCACCCACCAACGTACTTTATCTATTTAATCATCAAGTAATAATTGCGACGATGACAAGCGACCGGCAGACGGGGCCCTGCCCTGATGTTGACGCCATGGTCCTCCGATCTTGAGCGGCATCGTCTGCTCTACCCGCCCGCCGCACGCGGACACCGACCACTTGGCTCGATCTTGTAGTACTTACTTTCGGTTCGTTACATGGACAGGTGAGGGTGACGGGCGCTGGCGATAAGCTGCTGGTGGTGAGCGTCGCGTGCCGCCACCGGAAGGACGCCATGGGCAAGGTGTGCCGCGCGCTCCAGAGCCTCCGGCTCGCCGTCATCTCGGCTAACGTCACGGTTGCGTCCGGGACGGTGACGCACACCGCGCTCCTACAGGTAGTAATTGTGTCCTTCCTCAAAACTTGTGTTATCAAACGTTCTAGAGTTTCATAAGAAAAAAAACTTTCATGAAGAAGGGTTTTTTAGTTCCAGTAGAATTTCATCAAAATTTCAGTCATTTTGGTAGAATACTAAAATGATTATCTTTTGGTCAAAATATTCCAGCCATTACAACACACACAATTTAATTTTTTTTAAATACTTGGTTTGATTTTTGTCACATTCAAGTAGATATTCTGGTCCTTAATTTGGCAAAACCGAAATCATTTAAAGTTCGGTGATAATGGCTACGACTGAGATATTTCTGAAACAGAAATTCAAAACCAATCATAATTAGCCATATAAAGTTACTATGTATTCTAGACTTTATATTATTATCTTCCTATGGCCAGTTTTTTTGGGCGGCTTAAAAATTATGTTGCCTTTCCTCAGCTTACGAAATAAGTCATCCCCTAACTTTGTTGAGATTTTTGAATTAGTTATCGTATAACTAGTTTAGGAACCCCAATGGATTAGAGAGGCGGCTTATTAAAAAAGTTGGGGAGGGGATGGCTTACTTTCTAAGCTGTTAAAAGAACTGGCCTTTAATATTATTACTAGTCAACTAATACATCCTAATGTAAAGTCGAGAAATGTAATAGATATAGAGTCTTGAAGAATTTAAATATAATAAAACAATTGTCAAGTCAAAAGAGCATGCATGGCGGTCATTGTGCTGCTGGTTATAGTTGCATTGTTTTGTGATTACATAATTCTTATTTCTCAGAGACAGGAAATACATAAGAGCGAGATGAAGGAATTGATCGAGACTGCAATCGCCCATGTTGATGTCGCAGGAAGTACTCTAGGGAAGTTATGATATGCATGGTTGCATGTTCATCTTAGTTAGTTACACATGATCACATGTACTCCAGGATAACCAGAACACTATAGTGTTCTGGCAAAAATGGAAAGAGAATAAACATTATTTAGCAGCCCCATTGTGTTTGTCTCGTGGTCAGATACTAAGCAATAACCTCCTATAACACGTGATATCCATTGGATCACACAAAATAAATAGCTCGTGCTAGGAGTGTCTCAAAATGCCAATATGATGTACTATATACGTTGTATCTAAACTATTGCACTTTTGGTCAAAAAGAATATGACTATTGGTTCTTCACATTTGCTGGTCTATTCATAGGATACAGCTTTCTCACCACCTCTCTGTATTTTTATGTCAGTTTTTATGTAGGTGCCTGGCTATAGATATTGATGGATAGTGCTATAGGCTTGTGAATATATATATGGATTTAAAACTATCGACATTGGCTATATATGAAGTTACGTTGTACTATTATATTTGGAATGGTTCTCTTCGTAATATTATTAGTCTACTAATGTCTTAATGTAAAGTTGAATATAATAGTTGTAGCATCTCAAACACTTCAAATAAAAATGCGCGGTGACAAGCAAGAAAGGATGAATGGAAAATGGAGGCGCCACAACCAAAGATGGGTGGCAACCTCCGGCGAACACTTTGCACAATGCGGTTTTCCCAAATAATCCAATTTCACTTCTTTTTTCCGCTCCGCGCCTCATGCCGGGCCAAGCTGCGACTTGTTTTCTACCTAGTTCTTGTCGTATTTCCTGGTACCGCCTCCATCTATGGGCCAGATTTTATTTGCCCCCCTCTCCCTATTGCCAACTCAATGACCCATACAATTTTATAGACCGTGATCCATTCACTGAAATGCACAACAATCGTCACATCCATCGATCGGAACCACGCACTTTCTGCCGGTGAAGCCCTCGGCCATGCAGATGTTCGGACAGTTGGTGTCGCTGAAGCACGCCCCATGGAACTGGTGGCCCTTCGACTCGCTGTCAGTGTCAAAACCGGCGGATCTCGGGTAGGGGGTCTCGAACTGTGCGTCCAAGGCGGATGATAACAGGAGGCAGGGGACACGATGTTTTACCCAGGTTCGGGCCCTCTTGATGGAGGTAAAACCCTACGTCCTGCTTGATTAATATTGATGATATGGGTAGTACAAGAGTAGATCTACCACGAGATCAGAGATGCTAAACCTTAGAAGCTAGCCTATGGTATGATTGTTGTTCTGTATGTTGTATATTCTATCGACTAGCCTGGCCCTGGTTTATATAATGCACCAGAGGCCTAGGTTAACAAGAGTCCTAGCCGAATACGCCGGTGGGGAGAAGTCCTTGTCTTGATCGCCAAGTCTTTGTGGAATCTTCCTTGTATGCGGCAGCTGTCCGAACTGGCCCATGAGTATATGGCCATGGGGGGCCTCGGCCGAATCTAATAGATCGGGAGACGACGTGGTGAGTACCCCCTAGTCCAGGACACCGTTAGTAGCCCCATGAACCGGTCTTCAAGTTAGGGACGCTCCTCGATTCTTCCGAACTGTTCTTCATCTTCGGTCGTCGGTCTTGAAAACTGGTTCAACAAATCTTCTCATCTTTGATATTGAGGATCGCCGAAATGCATTCGACGAGTTTATACGCCGGGTATCCGAGGAGCCCCTTTAAGTTTCCGGCCTTTATCAATGCCTTATTATTTTTATGCCACACCTCGGGTTTGAAGTTGTTCCCGGGAGGCAGTGTCCTCTTGCGTCCGAGCTCTAACGCCGGACTGTATTCGAGGTATCTTTTGCAGCCTAGCACCAATGCCGGACCGCTTCCCAGCTCTAATGCCGGAATGTATCTGAGCTCCAACGCCGGACTATGTATCCGAGCTGCAACGCCGGACTATATCCGAGGTGTCATATCATCTTGGTTCAAAAAAGTTTGAAGGAGTTTAGCCGAGCTTAACGCTAGAAATGCCCTCTACGGAGCCAGCCACTAGCGCCCGAGCTTTATGCCAGACTGCTTCCGAGGTGGTGCACCACCCCGAATGTGGGCCGATTTTTGTGAATATTTTTTGTTGGTGCAATTTATTCTCTACCGAGATATATAGCCAGTAGCCCTCAAGGTGTGTATCGATCTAAAACCCGAGATGCACCTGAAGGATGACGTAAGACCGCTGATCCTAATAGCCGCCGAGACTCAGGTTGATTTGCAAAATCGGCCTGAGGATCAAGTCCAAGCTCGGCAGAATACTTCAGGACACTAAAAGCAGCGTGCTCAGTCCTCGAGACTCAGGTTGGGTGCGGCCGACCAACCTGAGGATCAAAATCTCCTCGGAAACTATATTGCACATAAAATTTTCTGCATTGGACAAGCAATGCAGTAGCCCCCGAGACACTGGTCGGGTGGCAACACCAGATCAGGGGATTGATGTGCCCCTTCAATATTTGTAAATAATAAGCCCGAAGCCCAATAGCCCCCGAGCCTTAATGCGGGCACGGGTGGCCGAATTAAGGATGAATATCCATAGTAAAATCACAAATTATGTGTAATGACTCTATGTATCCAAGTACTTTACGTCATTAATGCTCAGATCCGCATTGTACAAAACTTTGTTAACCGACCATCGGCTTCCACCTCCTCGGCCAGTAGCCGAGGAGTGTTTGTCCTACTTTATAAAACCTTTATGAGGGCAAAGATTTATAACAAACAAGGCAATCTGGCCATACGGTTTTATAAACAAAGGTACACAGAGAGTTATATTACTGTTTAATAGAAGAAATGTCTTCCAAAGAAAATAGTCCCGCTATCGGTTCCTTTCTTTGGGTTGTCATGCTAAGCATGATCATTAAACCTCAGCTATAATGTAAGAGCAAAATATTGAGGATTTAGTTTGGGAGGCCAGTTAATAGCCCCCGGTAGTGTTTGGCGACAGTCGGGGTCAAGCCGTAAACACTTTGGCCAATGTTATGAACGGCCCGTCATTTAACATAGTCATCGGATCGCTGACCAGTTTACGCTTATTGTGACAGTCAGTTTTCGGCTTTCTCCACTGAGGTGCTTAACCATGTGAGCTGGAAGCATAATCGCAGTGGTTCTCCCTTTGCACGCCTAGCTGAACAAAACGGAACGTAGGAAGCAAGTGCAGGAGCCGGGCAACCCAACTATTGACCGAAGACACAATTCGAAACCGATGCATATATAGCAATATTTGAGAATGTTTTTGCCGAATCCCTAAAGGTGTCCGGCGTTGCACTGCGAGACCAATGCTGGAAAAGTACAAATAGTTTAAAAGTGCCAAAAAGCTTGGAAAACCAAGAAACGTCAGTAAAAACATGACGTCCGAACAAGATCAAGTGTTCGGTGCCAATCCGAGGGCGGAGTACTTCTCATTAGGCTAGTTTAGCAAACTAAACTCTAGCGGCTTTGAGAGAGAAATTAGGCTCCCCGGCTAGTGACCGCACACTCGCGTCGAAAAAAGGAGTGATAAAAAATAATAATAAAACTTTGCAACGACTAAGAAGAAGAACACTTATTATAAAACGGCTCAAATAAACTTAAGAGCCCCCAAGTGACTTAAGTAAAAGAATGATTCCACGTACCGAAGTACTTATATCATATCTATGTTCAACCGAACTTTAAACGTGTCTTAACCGACCGTCGGCTTCTCCCTCTTCGGTCAAGGACCGAAAAGTGTTATGTACTCCATCTGTCGAGAATATCGACGGTGTTTCCAATAACCAGGCAATCAAGCCATAAGGCTGTAACAGACAAAGCGCGCTCAGGAAACTTATGCTATATTACTGCAAAGTGTAAGAAGCATCTTCGAAGAAAATAATACCCCCACCGATACCTTTCTTCGGTGCTCATTGTTATTATGAGACTTGTGCAATAGATTTTTTGTACTCATGAGTTCCGTTGTGTGCCGACCATCATTGAAAACAATAAGAGCGCTAGCTTTCGGCTTCACCCAGTCTGAGGTCCGGCTCGGGTGATCCGATCGTGACAATCGCAGAGGTGCTCCCTTTACTCCCTAGCCGAACAATCGGGAACGTAGGGGTAAACACAGGAGCGAGGCAACCCAGCTTGCAAATCGCTTAAGTCAATATAGTGCATATTGTGGCGTAATACACGAACAAGGAACGAAGCCGTACAAGTATAATCATATGCAAGAGGAAAAGCTTCATAAAGGAAGCCCCCAAGTAAATGGGGTATTTGAATTTATGCGTCACAAACAAAGTTTGGACAAGGAAATTTTTTACAAGCAACTTTTTTCTAAAAAAGTATAATTCTTGGTCGAACCGAACACAAGTTAGAAATTAAAGCTTTGAGCATGAAAGCGACTTAGCTGGTTAATGTGTTCGGTATTGATGACGCGGTCCGAGCTTGATGCGGGGCAAGGTTCCATCCCCCAAGCCGGTCCCGAGGTGGCGGAGCGGAGAGCTCGACACGCCGAAGTGGTGACATAGTACGGTCAATGCAGACCGGCAGAGTGACGCCAAAGTCCCCGGATCATTTTCCTGTGCACAAAAAATAGTGCAAACCGGAGATAATAGTAATAATGATAATTAAAAAAATGTTGCATAATAAATAATTTATGCAAAGTGAGGAATAGAAGAAATATGGCCTGGCGCCGAAGTCAATGTCGATGCAGGGCGTCGGCGTGATGTAGTAAAGGCGTGGCAAAGCCTGAATTCACATGTCGGTCCGAGCTCCGGATGCGGCGTTCGCCAGACTATGTACGGAAACTGATTGAACCACCACGCGACCTCGTTAATGTGGTCACCATTTGATAGACCTGTGTACATATCATGGACAAACCAGAGTAATAATTCCTTGGGAAAAATGAACCCAAACAAGCAAAAAATACTGGGATTAATAGCACCTGGTTTATTTGTTGTAGCAATCCGAAGGAAGGTGATGTCAAAAATTGGGACTCGCTCCGCACACCCATTGCCTGATGGGCGATAAAACGACGGCATGGCAATACTGGTAAAGGTTGACTCGCCGAGGCAATGCCCTCGGTCCAGCTAACGTGACGGAGCTGATCGGCTAGTGACGCCGAAGCATCCAGAGTAGGTTGATGAAGAGATGGCGAAGCCCCCGGTCCAGCCGAGATGTCAAAGCCTCGACATCAGCCGATGAGTCGAAGTAGGTCGGCGTGATGGACACCAGCTTGAAGAAGCAATAGTGCGGCCCTGTCGATGCAAGTCGTGACGTGGTCGATGCCGGCTTGATGAAGCGACCGTGCGGCGATGCCGGTATGCCCGCTCCGTGTAATCCGTGGGGCGGCGATGTTGATGATGATTTATCCTTCACGATGCCAGACTCTTGTTCGGCTTGCCGAGATGATGATCCGAAGAAGTTGAGCTCGGCTAAAGTGACGACGTGTCTAGCGCAGGTCGGCAGTCGTGGAGTAATATTGCCGAACTGGTTTGACACCAACATGATGTTGAAGATCATGTTCAAAAGATCTTAAAGTTAGTGGGGTGTGTTCAGGAACAAAACACAATACCCCATACAAAACTTCCTTCAAAAGGGATGTCCGAAATCCCGTTCATAAAAAAGATAACTCGGGTCGGATTCGTTTTCGCGCAGAAAATAGATCCGAAAAGTGATGCACTAATCGGAAGGTTCCTGGAGTTTGGACGGTCGGATCGAGCTGAAATTTTGAGAGGTGGTAGATATAGGAATTCCGCAGCCGATCAACGGTTGGATCTTCCAAAGGACGTCCGAGCTAGAAGCTGGACACCACGCCCTAAACTCATCCAAATTCCCATCCAGATTTGACAGGGCTCCGGTATATCGTGGATTGCCAGAGATTCCTCCATCGGAACTCGACGAAAATTTTCAGGATTGTTATAGACCCAATTCCGCACAATTCCACCAAAGCGATCGTCAAAGCGATACTCGAGGAGGTGGTGGCGGTAGATACGAGTTCACTGTCCAAAAAAAACAGCACGGTCGCTTGAGGGCAATCTTGACATTGAGCCCCCGAGCTCGATAGATAATTCCTCCGTGATCTTGATAGAGATCGGAGTTGATGTTTGATAAAGGCCCTCGTCCGAACATGGTGATCCGAACACGGGGCGCAATTCTTGGTTGAACCAAGGTGACCAGTCGAACTGTTGACGAAGACGCCGAAGTCGCAGTTGATCTGCAGGCGAGCCATCGATCCTTTTGTCGATCACACAGCGGAACTCTCAATGAAAGAACCAATGTCGGTGTCAAAACCGGCGGATCTCGGGTAGGGGTCCCGAACTGTGCGTCTAAGGCGGATGGTAACAGGAGGCAGGGGACACGATGTTTTACCCAGGTTCGGGCCCTCTTGATGGAGGTAAAACCCTACGTCCTGCTTGATTAATATTGATGATATGGGTAGCACAAGAGTAGATCTACCACAAGATCAGAGAGGCTAAAGCTTAGAAGCTAGCCTATGGTATGATTGTTGTTCTGTATGTTGTATATTCTATCGACTAGCCTGGCCCTGGTTTATATAATGCACCAGAGGCCTAGGTTAACAAGAGTCCTAGCCGAATACGCCGGTGGGGAGAAGTCCTTGTCTTGATCGCCAAGTCTTTGTGGAATCTTCCTTGTATGCGGCAGCTGTCCGAACTGGCCCATGAGTATACGGCCCTGGGGGGCCTCGGCCCAATCTAATAGATCAGGAGACGACGTGGTGAGTACCCCCTAGTCCAGGACACCGTCACTCGCACTCCCTCACCAAAGTGACCTGCACCGCCAAAATCAACAAAGTGTGCAGATCAGTCACTGAAGCACATCTGGCACTGGAAAGATTTATGTCAAGGTCAAGGCGATACTCTCTCCCCTCTGTTATTCGTGATTGTCATGAATGTTTTAGGAAAACATTTCTCACTTGCGGAGGAGAGAGACTTGTGGAATCACACAGTTAAAGGCTTTAAAAGAACATGTGAAAGTGGAAAAGGTGGTCATGTCTTGTCCACACATCAGCCATTGTACTAGTACTAGACACTCGGTTATGGTTGCAAGATGGATTCAAGTGCCCTACAAGTTCTCGTGCCATGGTTTGGATATCAAATGGTGTTGTTGGATTTGCATGTTGCTGCCCTCTTCATGTTCTCAAGTTCTCATCAATGGTAGCCCTACGGAGCACACCTGGCATTGGAATGGTTTGCTGCCCTCTTTAAGGTCAAAGTGATCCCCTCTACCTTCTGTTATTTGTGATTGTCTTGGACCTTCTAGGAAAGCCTTTCTGACTTGGGGAGGAGAGAGATCTGCTACGGCCTTTCATCGCATCATGTTATTAGGCATGGCTTCTCTCTGTTCGCTGATGATGTTGGCTTGATTGGCCGGCTATCTGTTCGAGATCGACACCACCATCGTCATTCAGGATCTGGCATGTGATGCTTCCAAGTTGTATACAATGTTTTTTCAAAGAGCACCGCAACATTGATTCCTTGTGATGATTGTCCCAGAGAGATAATCTCTCTACTCTACCACACGGATTTCCTGTTTTCCCTGTAAATTTTTTATTTATGGGGCTGCCTCTTTGTGCTTTATTGCTTAAAAAAGTCTGACCTTCAGCTATATGTCAACAAAGTGATGTGGTGATTTCAGTGCAGGAAGGCTAGTATGTCATCTGATGCCAGTTCAGGAGGTCCTTGTGGCTATGTCAATCTATGTGATGATGGCAATGGAACTCTCCAAATGGATGGCGTCTACCATGACTACAACAACATCGCCCGAAATCTATTATGACTGCAACGTCACCATCCTCGTGGGAGTCTTGTTTGCTAGAATTAAATAGGAGGCCTCACTTTGGAGCCTTGCATGGGCTAAACACCCTAGTAACATATTGCTGCAAGAATGATTGTTGTAACCTCGCCTTGGCCTTGGGCCTTAACCTCTAACACTTCGATCTTAATCAATAAAAATGGCATATCTTTTGCGTCGTTTCAAAGAAAAACTTTAGGTGAGGTGTGGGTATTTTATTCCTTACCTACAGGTCAATAATCAAGCATGTAAAAAGGAGCCAGCAAACCAGTAATCATAACACACCTCAATAAAGAGGATAAAAGTTCAAAGCAACATCTACGAGAGGTCGAGTCAACTCATGGTCATCATCCATGTATTCCACACCCTCTTTCATGTCCCCAAATTCACCATCTTTTTATACCTTATCCTTGGGGCAGGCTGTAGAATCATAGGCATCTGTCGATAAAGATCCAATTTTGTTTTATCCAATCAAGTGATACGCAGATACGAGGAGCATACCTGTAATATACAATAATCAAGATGGAAGTTATTGAACTGTTTCCATTTTGTTTTCCACTTCGATTAGGACTGTCAATTTTGTCAAAGCACTCTTTTTGTGAAGAGTAGTCTTCCTACATGTAAGAGTATGTAAACACAACCCTAGCTTCTGCTCTCGATTTTCCCCAGCTCCTAGCAATCCATGGTAGGTTGCATCTCGCGAACACGCGCCTGTTGCTGGAGTTGTTCCTTGAAGGAACAATGGAACAACATATATTGATTACCTCTGCAACAAAAGTAAAAAAATCAGAATAAAAAAGGCAGGGGGTCTATATGATGCTACCCGACGACTATGGAGGATTGTCATTTCCCAGCAAAATAAAGCTACCATTAAACAAAGGATGCTTGCAGTTAAAAAGGGGGTAGCTACTCACAACCACAGATCAATACCGGTAACAAGAGAAAGTGGCAAGTGGATGATCCCATTGTGGCAGGAACACTAGTAGAAAAACTACTTTACGTGAGATACATTAGTCCCGGTTTGTAAACGAACCGGCACTAACGTGACCTTTAGTGCCGGTTCCAACGGCTAGGCGGGCGGGCATCATTGGTCTCGGTTCGTGTTGAACCTCTACTAGTACTGGTTCGTGCCACAAACCGGGATTAAGACATGGTGGCAGGATGGTGTCAGGCTGGGGCCCCACCAACCCCTTTAGTCCCGGTTCGTGGCATGAAGGCTCACCTTTAGTCCCGGTTTGTGTCATGAACCGGGACTAAAGGTTTTCCTATATAACCCCTTCATCCAGCCCGCGGTCGAACTCTCTGTTCTTCCCCTTTCCTCTCCTCTATGTTCTTCCCCAAAGCTCGAGCTCATCCTTCATTTTGCCCAAAATTTGTCAAGATTTGAAGGCCCCCCATCCATCCAAGTGATCACAAAGGTTAGCAACTTTGTCCTTTTATATCTTATTGCTAGATTAGCTTTTGCAATGCTCTATAAGTATAGTGATTTGTGGGTTTTAGTTTGGGAGTAATTATATGCGGTAGTTTATTTGATTTATATGCAATTTGAGCTCAAATTAACTCTTAGTTTGCATATATAGGTGTGGTTTACTTAGTGTCTTCCCGTCCCCGTCCTAATCACCATCGATTGCTCGCACCGTCCCGTCACCGGCACCACCTTGGTGAGCCTCTTGTTCTTATCCTTTCTATAAAAAAATCATGTTTGTGTGATTTAGATATATAATTACTTGTATAAGTTTCTTACCCGTACGTTGTTTGTTTTACGAGATAAGTGGGAATACATTTTACATGATCGCCCAAGATAAAAAGAGCACCAACCAAAACAGTAGTGTCCGCTTTGATGCAGCAACCAAGAGGGGAAAGGACACATATTATGGTTACATAGAGAAGATATGGGAACTTGATTATGGACGTGGTTTGAAGGTCCCTTTATTTCGGTGCAAATGGGTCAATCTGACAGGAGCCGGGGTAACGGAAGACCCACAATACGGAATGATAACGGTGGATCTCAACAATCTTGCGTACGCAGACGAACCATTCGTCCTATCCAATGATGTGGCGCAGGTTTTCTATGTGAAGGACATGTCTACCAAGCTGAGAAAAAGAAAAGATAAGGAAGCGAGTATATCATACGATGAGCCAAAGCGCCACATAGTTCTTTCAAGGAAAAGAAACACCGTGGGAGTGAAGGACAAGACAGACATGTCAGAAGATTGTGAAAAGTTTCATGAAATTGCTCCCTTCAGAGTGAATATTGACCCGAGCATCCAGTTAAATGATGAAGATTATCCATGGTTATGGCGCAAAGGGACACACATGAAGAAAAAAATTTACACCCAAAGATCTCACTCTGGGATGTGACCGGCTTCACTGTCATCACTTTCTTCTCTAGTGAGTTTCCGGACTTATATATCTGGAAAGTCTCACTTCGGTCAAACCAGAGGGAATCTTTATAATAGTTAGGGTTCTTATGTGTTTTGGCATTTTAAACGCGAAGAAATATTATGTACAAACAAATTTTCAACCCTTTCTGGCTTCATTTGCTATTTTTCATGCATTTACTGATTTTTTTTAGCTAAATGACCCTGAAATTGAAAAGAACTACAAATGAACTCTGAAACGGTTGAAAGTTAGCATCTTATCATCATTTGACCCACATAGCATGTGCTAAAAAGTTGAGAGAGTTACCGCAAAAACTGGATGCATTTCGTGTACAAAATGGACAATCTCTTTCGAAGTATCAAGGTTTTGGGCTAAAAGTCATCTGTTACAAAGGCATTTCATTTTTTTAAACTTATCCCTACTCCAGACTTTTTGTGCGTTCATTATGCACCATTCGAAGCCACATCATCAATTTTCAACCCTTTCTGACTTCATTCACTATTTTTCATGCATTTACTGATTTTTTCAGCTAAATGACCCTGAAATTGGAAAGAAGTACAAATGAATTCTGAAAAGGTTGAAAGTTGGCATGGTATCATCATTTCACCCACATAGCATGTGCAAAAAAGTTGAGAGGGTTACGGCAAAAACTAGATGCACTTCGTGTACAAAATGGACAATCTCTTTCGAAGTATCAGGGTTTTGGGTTAAAACTCATTTGTTACAAAAGACATTTCAATTTTTTAAACTTAATTCAACTCCAGACTTTTTGTGCATTCAGTATGCACCATTCGAAGCCACGTCATCAATTTTCAACCCTTTCTAACTTCATTTGCTATTTTTCATGCATTTACTGATTTTTTTTTGAGCTAAATGACCTTGAAATTGAAAAGAACTACAAATGAACTCTGAAAAGGTTGAAAGTTGGCATGGTATCATCATTTCACCCACATAGCATGTGCTAAAAAGTTGAGAGGGTCACGGCAAAAACTGGATGCACTTCCTGTACAAAATGGACAATCTCTTTCAAAGTATCGGGGTTTCAGACAAAAACTCATCTGTTACAAAGGCATTTCATTTTTTAAATAACCTAAGAATTACCAAATTGAATATAATGATAAAACACACTAATTTTAGATAGAAGAAAAAAGAATCACTGAAAAATCTATTTTTAAAGTAAAGTTATTCACAAAGTAGTGATTCACATAAATTTCAAATAATTCAAATTTAAACTATTCAAATTTGAAAACTACTAGGACTAACAGAAAGTTTATAATTTTTTTACCTAAAGCAGAAAGTTTCACGAAGAAACTCCAAATGAAGCAAAAAAACTATTCAAAAACAAAAGAAAATAAAAAAGCAGAAAACAAAAAAGATTAAAAAAATCTGGCTACTAGGCCACAACGGCCTGCATACGACTAGAAACCCAACCTGTAGTTGGGCCAGGATGCAGGCCTAGAAGGCCCAGTAGGCCCACTAGGGTAGCACAGGTGAGGTAGGCCTAGAAGACCTGCATTAGAGAGGAGCTCGATGCAGTGCTTGCGCCGGGGCTTATAAACAGGTGCTAGCTCCCCTCAACTAGCGAGGTGGGACTAAACATCGACTGCGCCCCTCGTCTGGCAGAGCACCACCTTTAGTCCCAACCGCGACTAAAGGCCCCCCTTTAGTCCCGGTTGGTGGCTCCAACCAGGACTAAAGTTCTCCGCATATATATACTCACACTTCAAAATTTTCAGTTTCTCTACTTTCTTCGACCTCTTCGACATCGTCGCGCCGTCACCGTCTCACCTCCCCGACGCCGGAGCTTGTCGCCGCCCCCGACGCCGGCCGACCACGCCTCCTTGCGCCGATCCCCGATGCCACCAGCGCCTGCTCCTCCCCGAGCCTGGCCCGCCACCCGCGCCCGCTCCTCTGGCCCCGAGCTCCTCGTCGCGCCCCCAACTCGCCTCGCCGTCGCCCCGCTGTGAGCTCCCCCCACTCCCTCGCCCCTTGTGCCTCCATGGCCGCCCCTCCCCGAGCCCCCCCCACACATATATGCATGAACACACACAAACACATTTTCTTAAGTTAGATGATTTATATATATTTTTGTATGTTTTAGTATATATGTATAACAATTTTGACAGTTTTTTTCACTAGATGATTAGATGTATAGAAAGAAGTCAAGGAATTTTGACATTTGAGGAATTCTTACATTTTGATCCAATATGCATAGAAATTAGTATATATATATGTGTGTGTGTGTGTGTGTGTGTGTGTTTGTGTGTATGTATGAATACAATGTATAGAAAAAAGTTGATGAATTTTGACATTTGATCCAATGTATAGAAATTAGTATTTGCGAAAGTTGCATATTTTAATGTTGTATTTGCAAAAGTTTGTTAATTATTTGCAATTAATTAGTATATGTATGTATACAATAGATTCTCTTAGTCCTTTAATAAGGGATTTATCAAGAATGCCCCATTATGGATGTGCACAAGTTGATCCATTTTTTTCTGATCTCATCTACGTACCCTTCTATATGTCACGTTTTCTTGTGTCAAAGTATTGAAAATATCCATGGCTTCATCATTAGCCGGAAGTAACAGGCGCATGATGGTATGAAGCTCTCCAAAGTTGTTTGGGAATGGAGTTCCTGATAGGATAATTCACTTTTTGGTATGAAGTTTCAGCAAAGGCCTTCCAAATAGCGATATTCGGAAGGCTGTTGCTGAACTTCATACCAAAAAGTTAATTATCCTATCTGAGACTCCGTTTCAAAACAACTTTGACACTAGACAACGTGACATATAGAAGGGTAGATGAGATCAGGAAAAATCTGGACCAGTTTCTGCACATCCAGAATGGCGCCATTTTTTTATCCCTTAAAAGTTAAGAGAATCCGTTATGATTCTGAATCATGTTCCTAGCTAGGGACTAAATGAAATGTTTCAGTTATTCAATCAAGACGCACTCGACAAATCTGTCATCAGTTGCTATTGTCTGTAAGTGATTTTTTTCTGTAATTTAAGTCTCTAGCTAGCGTAGTGCTCGTTCATTACCTCTAATTATCCTTACTGTATTCTTTTTTATGGTATTATGGAGAATGAAGATGTATGAAATGAAAAAAGTTGGACGCAATGGCATTGGGTTCATTGACCCAAATACCATTAATCAAGAGGCGTGGTCACGTGAATATGATCGACCATGCACAGAGAAAAGCTTGCTAGAGTTTTTGAAGCACCTAAATACCCAACCAAAAATACTACTTCCTTACAACTTCAGGTGAGTCACATTGTCTTGTACTATAAATTATGTTTTTGCTTACCGATAACCCACAAGTATAGGGGATCGCAACAGTTTTCGAGGGTAGAGTATTCAACCCAAATTTATTGATTCGACACAAGGGGAGCCAAATAATTTTCTCAAGTATTAGCAGCTGAGTTGTCAATTCAATCACACCTGGAAACTTAATATCTGCAACAAATTATTTAGTAGCAAAGTAATATGATAGTAGTGGTAACGGTAGCAAAAGTAATATTTTTGGTTTTATAGTGATTGTAACAGTAGCAACGGAAAAGTAAATAAACGAAGAGCAATATATGAAAATCTCGTAGGCTATGGACCAGTGATGGATAATTATGTCGGATGCGATTCCTCATGCAATAGTTATAACATAGGGTGACATAGAACTAGCTCCAGTTCATCAATGTAATGTAGGCATGTATTGCGAATATAGTCATACGTGCTTATGGAAAAGAACTTGCATGACATCTTTTGTCCTACCCTCCCATGGCAGCGGGGTCCTATTGGAAACTAAGGGATATTAAGGCCTCCTTTTAATAGAGTACCATACCAAAGCATTAACACATAGTGAATACATGTACTCCTCAAACTACGGTCATCATCGGTAAGTATCCCGATTATTGTCACTTCGGGGTTAACGGATCATAACACATAATAGGTGACTATAGACTTGCAAGATAGGATCAAGAACTCACATATATTCATGAAAACATAATAGTTCAGATCTGAAATCATGGCACTCGGGCCCTAGTGACAAGCATTAAGCATAGCAAAGTCATAGCAACATCAATCTCAGAACATAGTGGATACTAGGGATCAAACCCTAACAAAACTAACTCGATTACATGATAAATCTCATCCAACCCATCACTGTCCAGCAAGCCTACGATGGAATTACTCACGCACGGCGGTGAGCATCATGAAATTGGTGATGGAGGAAGGTTGATGATGACGATGGCGATGGCGATGGATTCCCCTCACCGGAGACCCGAACGGACTCCAGATCAGCCCTCCCGAGAGAGTTTAGGGCTTGGTGCTACCTCTTGAGCACTGCGTTGGTTTTCCCTTGAAGAGGAAAGGGTGATGCAGCAAAGTAGCATAATTATTTCCCTCAGTTTTTGAGAACTAAGGTATCAATCCAGTAGGAGGCCACACGCAACTCCCTCGTACCAACACAAACAAAAAAGAACCTCGCAACCAACGCGATAAAGGGGTTGTCAATCCCTTCACGGTCACTTACGAGAGTGAGATCTGATAGAGATAATGATGATAAGGTAAATATTTTTGGTATTTTTTATGATATAGATTGAAAGTAAAGATTGCAAAGTAAAAATAGATTGGAAACTTATATGATGGAAAATAGACCCGGGGGCCATAGGTTTCACTAGTGGCTTCTCTCAAGATAGCATAAGTATTACGGTGGGTGAACGAATGACTGTCGAGCAACTGATAGAAAAGCGAATAATTATGAGAATATTTAGGAATGATCATGTATATAGACATCACGTTCGTGACAAGTAGACCGACTCTGCTACCTCTTGAGCACTGCGTTGGTTTTCTCCGAAGAGGAAGGGATGATGCATCAAAGTAGCATAAGTATTTCCCTCAGTTTTTGAGAACCAAGGTATCAATCCAGTAGGAGGCTACGCGCGAGTCCCTTGCACCTGCACAAAACAAATAAATCCTCGCAACCAACACAAATAGGGGTTGTCAATCCCTATAGGGCCACTTACGAGAGTGAGATCTGATAGATATGATAAGATAATATTTTTGGTATTTTTATGATAAAAGATGCAAAGTAAAATAAAGGCAAAGTGAATAGCAAAGGAAATAACTAAGTAGTAGGAGATTAATATGATGAAGATAGACCCTGGGGCCATAGGTTCCACTAGTGGCTTCTCTCAAGAGCATAAGTATTCTACGGTGGGTGAAGAAATTACTTTTGAGCAATTGACAGAATTGAGCATAGTTATGAGAATATCTAGGTATGATCATGTATATAGGCATCACGTCCGAGACAAGTAGACCGACTCCTGCCTGCATCTACTACTATTACTCCACTCATCGACCGCTATCCAGCATACATCTAGAGTATTAAGTTAAAAACAAAGTAACGCCTTAAGCAAGATGACATGATCTAGAGGGATAGACTCATGCAATATGAAGAAAACCCCACCTTGTTATCCTCGATGGCAACAATACAATACATGCCTTGCTGCCCTTACTGTCACCGGGAAAGGACACAACAAGATTGAACCCAAAGCTAAGCACTTCTCCCATTGCAAGAAAGATCAATCTAGTAGGCCAAACCAAACTGATAATTCGAAGAGACTTGCAAAGATAACCAATCATACATAAAAGAATTCAGAGAAGATTCAAATATTATTCATAGATTGATTTGATCATAAACCCACAATTCATCGGTCTTAACAAACACACCGCGAAAAGAAGATTACATCGAATAGATCTCCACAAGAGAGGGGGAGAACATTGTATTAAGATCCAAAAAGAGAGAAGAATCCATCTAGCTACTAACTATGAACCCGTAGGTCTAAGGTAAACTACTCACACTTCATCGGAGGGGCTATGGTGTTGATGTAGAAGCCCTCCGTGATCAATGCCCCCTCCAGCGGAGCTCCGGAACAGGCCCCAAGACGAGATCTCGTGGATACAGAAAGTTACGGTGGTGGAATTAGGGTTTTGGCTCATGTTCTGATCGTTTGGGGTACGTGGATATATATAGGAGGAAGGAGTACGTCGGTGGAGCAACAGGGGGCCCACGAGGGTGGAGGGTGCACCTAGGGTAGGCAGGCGCGCCCCCTACCTCGTGGCCTCCTGTTTTATTTCTTGACGTAGGGTCCAATTCTCTCTGGTCTTATTCGTTGAGAAAATCACGTTCCCGAAGGTTTCATTCCGTTTGGACTCCGTTTGATATTCCTTTTCCTCGAAACCCTAAAACAGGCAAAAAAACAGCAATTCTGGGCTGGGCCTCCGGTTAATAGGTTAGTCCCAAAAATAATATAAAAGCGGATAATAAAGCCCAATAATGTCAAAAATAGTAGATAATATAGCATGGAGCAATCAAAAATTATAGATACGTTGGAGACGTATCAAGCATCCCCAAGCTTAATTCCTGCTCGTCCTTTAGTAGGTAAATGAGAAAAACAGAATTTTTGATGCGGAGTGCTACTTGGCATAATTTTAATGTAATTCTTCTTAATTGTGGTATGAATATTTAGATCCGAAAGATTCAAGACAGAAGTTCATATTGACATAAAAATAATAATACTTCAAGCATACTAACAAAGCAATTATGTCTTCTCAAACTAACATGGCTAAAGAAAGTTATCCCTACAAAATCACATAGTTTGGCTATGCTCTATCTTCACCACACAAAATATTTAAATCATGCACAACCCCGATGACAAGCCAAGCAATTGTTTCATACTTTCGACATTCTCAAAACTTTTTCAATTTTCACGCAATACATGAGCGTGAGCCGTGGATATAGCACTATAGGTGGAATAGAGTGGTGGTTGTGGAGAAGACAAAAGGGAGAAGATAGTCTCACATCAACTAGGCGTATCAACGGGCTATGGGGATGCCCATCAATAGATATCAATGTGAGTGAGTAGGGATTGCCATGCAACGGATGCACTAGAGCTATAAGTATATGAAAGCTCAAAAAAACTAAGTGGGTGTGCATCCAACTTGCTTGCTCATGAAGACCTAGGGCAATTTGAGGAAGCCCATCATTGGAATATACAAGCCAAGTTCTATAATGAAAGATTCCCACTAGTATATGAAAGTGATAACATGAGAGACTCTCTACTATGAAGATCATGGTGCTACTTTGAAGCACAAGTGTGGTAAAAGGATAGTAACATTGTCCCTTCTCTCTTTTCTCTCATTTTTTTGGCCTTTTCTCTTTTTATGGCCTCTTTTTTTGGGCTTCTTTGGCCTCTTTTATTTTTCGTCTGGAGTCTCATCCCGACTTGTGGGGGAATCATAGTCTCCATCATCCTTTCCTCACTGGGACAATGCTCTAATAATGATGATCATCACACTTTTATTTTTCTTACAACTCAACAATTACAACTCGATACTTAGAACAAAATATGACTCTATATGCCTCCGGCGGTGTACCGGGATATGCAATGACTCATGAGTGACATGTGTGAAAGAGTTATGAATGGTGGCTTTGCCACAAATACGATGTCGACTACATGATCATGCTAAGCAATATGGCAATGATGGAGTGTGTCATAATAAACGGAACGGCGGAAAGTTGCATGGCAATATATCTCGGAATGGCTATGTAAATGCCATAATAGGTAGATATGGTGGCTGTTTTGAGGAAGGTATATGGTGGGTGTATCATACCGGCGAAAGGTGCACGGTATTAGAAAGGCTAGCAAAGGTGGAAGGGTGAGAGTGCGTATAATCCATGGACTCAACATTAGTCATAAAGAACTCATATACTTATTGCAAAAATCTACAAGTTATGAAAGCAAAGTATTACGCGCATGTCCTAGGGGGATAGATTGGTAGGAAAAGACCATCGCTCGTCCCCGACCGCCACTCATAAGGAAGACAATAAATAAATAAATCATGCTCCGACTTCATCACATAACGGTTCACCATACGTGCATGCTACGGGAATCACAAGCTTCAACACAAGTATTTCTCAAATTCACAACTACTCAACTAGCATGACTTTAATATCACCATCTCTATATCTCAAAACAATTATCAAGTATCAAACTTATCATAGTATTCAACACACTCATAAGAAAGTTTTATTATTAATCTTGTATACCAAGCATATTAGGATTTTAAGCAAATTACCATGCTATTAAGACTCTCAAAATAATCTAAGTGAAGCATGAGAGATCAATAGTTTCTATAAAACAAATCCACCACCGTGCTCTAAAAGATATAAGTGAAGTACTAGAGCAAAATTATATAACTCAAAAGATATAAGTGAAGCACATAGAGTATTCTAACAAATTCCAAATCATGTATGGCTCTCTCAAAAGGTGTGTACAGCAAGGATGATTGTGGTAAACTAACAAGCAAAGACTCAAATCATACAAGACGCTCCAAGCAAAACACATATCATGTGGTAAATAAAAATATAGCTCCAAGTAAAGTTACCGATAGAAGTAGACGAAAGAGGGGATGCCTTCCAGGGCATCCCCAAGATTTGGCTTTTAGGTGTCCTTAGACTATCTTGGGGGTGCCATGGGCATCCCCAAGCTTAGGCTCTTGCCACTCCTTGTTCCATAATCCATCAAATCTTTACCCAAAACTAGAAAACTTCACAACACAAAATTTAAAGTAGAAAATCTCGTGAGCTCCGTTAGCGAAAGAAAACAAAAGATCACTTCAAGGTACTGTAATGAACTCATTATTTATTTATATTGGTGTTATACCTACTTTATTCCAACTTCTCTATGGTTTATAAACTATTTTAATAGCCATAGATTCATCAAAATAAGCAAACAACACACGAAAAACAGAATCTGTCAAAAACAGAACAGTCTGTAGTAATCTGTAGCTAGCGCAAGATCTGAAACCCCAAAAATTCTAAAATAAATTTCTGTAAGTGAGGAATTTATCTATTAATCATCTGCAAAAAAAATAACTAAATATAACTCTCCAAATAAAAATGACAGCAGTTCTCGAGAGTGCTAAAGTTTCTGTTTTTTACAGCAAGTTCAACAAGACTTTCCCCAAGTCTTTCCAACGGTTCTACTTGGCACAAACACTAATAAACACAAAAAACACAACCAAAACAGAGGCTAGATAAATTATTTATTACTAAACATGAGCAAAAAGCAAGGAATAAAAATAAAATTGGGTTGCCTCCCAACAAGCGCTATCCTTTAATGCCCCTAGCTAGGCATAACAAGCAAGAATAGATCTAGGTATTGCCATCTTTTGTAGGCAATCCATAAGTGGCTCTCATAATAGATTCATAAGGTAATTTAATTTTCTTTCTAGGAAAGTGTTCCATGCCTTTCCTTAATGGAAATTGGAATCTAATATTTCCTTCCTTCATATCAATAATTGCACCAATCGTTCTAAGGAAAGGTCTACCAAGAATAATAGGACATGAAGGATTGCAATCTATGTCAAGAACAATAAAATCTACGGGCACATAATTCCTATTTGCAACAATAAGAACATCATTAATTCTTCCCATAGGTTTCTTAATAGTGGAATCCGCAAGGTGCAAGTTTAGAGAGCAATCATCAAAATCACGGAAACCTAACAAATCACACAAAGTCTTTGGAATCGTGGAAACACTAGCACCCAAATCACATAAAGCATAGCATTCATGATCTTTAATTTTAATTTTAATAGTTGGTTCCCACTCATCATAAAGTTTTCTAGGGATAGAAACTTCCAATTCAAGTTTTTCTTCATAAGATTGCATCAAGGCATCAACGATATGTTTAGTAAACGCTTTATTTTGACTATAAGCATGAGGAGAATTTAGCACGGATTGCAACAAGGAAATACAATCAATCAAAGAGCAATTTTCATAGTTAAATTCCTTGAAATCCATAATAGTGGGTTTAGCAACATCTAGGGTTTTAATTTCTTCAATCCCACTTTTATCAAATTTAGCATCAAGATCAACAAATTCCGAATTCTTGGAACGCCTTCTAGGTAAAGGTGGATCATATTCAGTCCCATCATTATCAAGATTCATATTGCAAAACAAAGATTTAATAGGGGACACATCAATAACTTTTAGATCTTCATCTTTATTTTCATAGGAACTAGAAGAACACGCTCTTATAAAGGCATCTTTCTTAGCACGCATCCTAGCGGTTCTTTCTTTGCACTCATCAATGGAAATTCTCATGGCTTTGAGAGACTCATTGATATCATGCTTAGGTGGAATAGATCTAAGTTTCAAAGAGTCAACATCAAGAGAAATTCTATCAACGTTCCTAGCCAAATCATCAATCTTAAGCAATTTTTCTTCAATCATAGCATTAAAATTCTTTTGCAAAGTAATAAATTCTTTAATATTAGATTCAAAATCAGAGGGCATCTTATTATAATTTCCATAAGAATTGTTGTAGGAATTACCATAATTATTAGAGGGATTACTAGGATAAGGCCTAGGATTGAAATTTCCTCTATACGCGTTGTTACCAAAATTATTCCTACCAACAAAATTCACATCCATAGGTTCATTATTATTCTCAATCAAAGTAGACAAGGGCATATCATTAGGATTAGAAGAAACACTCTTATTAGCAAATAATTTCATAAGTCCATCCATCTTTCCACTCTAAACATAATTTCTTCTATCGCATGCACCTTTTTATTAGTAGATCTTTCAGTATGCCATTGAGAATAATTAACCATAATATTATCTAGGAGTTTAGTAGCTTCTCCTAAAGTGATTTCCATAAAAGTGCCTCCCGCGGCCGAATCTAAAAGATTTCTAGAAGCAAAATTCAATCCGGCATAAAAGTTTTGAACAATCATCCACAAATTTAAACCATGAGTAGGGCAATTACGCATCATTAATTTCATTCTCTCCCAAGCTTGTGCAACATGTTCATGATCAAGTTGCTTAAAATTCATAATATCGTTTCTAAGAGAGATGATCTTAGCGGGAGGAAAATACTTAGAGATAAAAGCATCTTTGCACTTATTCCATGAATCAATACTATTTTTAGGCAAAGACAAAAACCAAGCTTTAGCACGATCTCTAAGCGAAAAAGGAAATAGATTCAATTTAACAATATCATTATCCACATCTTTCTTCTTTTGCATGTCACACAAATCAACGAAGCTATTTAGATGGGTAGCGGCATCTTCACTAGGAAGGCCGGAAAACGGATCTTTCATGACAAGATTCAGCAAAGCAGTATTAATTTCACAAGATTCAGCATCGGTAAGAGGAGCAATCGGAGTGCTAATAAAATCATTATTGTTGGTATTGGTGAAGTCACACAATTTAGTATTATCTTGAGCCATCGTGACAAGCAAGCAAACTAACACACAAGCAAACAAAAAGCAAGCGAACAAAAAGAGGTAAATAGAGAGGGAGGATAGCGAGAGGGCGAATAAAACGGCAAGGGTGAAGTGGGGGAGAGGAAAACGAGAGGCAAATGGCAAATAATGTAATGCGGGAGATAAGGGTATGTGATGGGTACTTGGTATGTTGACTTTTGCGTAGACCTCCCCGGCAACGGCGCCAGAAATCCTTCTTGCTACCTCTTGAGCACTGCGTTGGTTTTCCCGAAGAGGAAGGGATGATGCAGCAAAGTAGCGTAAGTATTTCCCTAAGTTTTTGAGAACCAAGGTATCAATCTAGTAGGAGGCTACGCGCGATTCCCTCGCACCTGCACAAAACAAATAATTCCTCGCAACCAACACAAATAGGGGTTTCCAATCCCTACAGGGCCACTTACGAGAGTGAGATCTGATAGATATGATAAGATAATATTTTTGGTATTTTTATGATAAAAGATGCAAAGTAAAATAAAGGCAAAGTAAATAGCAAAGGAAATAACTAAGTAGTAGGAGATTAATATGATGAAGATAGACCCGAGGGCCATAGGTTCAACTAGTGGCTTCTCTCAAGAGCATAAGTATTCTACGGTGGGTGAACAAATTACTGTTGAGCAATTGATAGAATTGATCATAGTTATGAGAATATCTAGGTATGATCATGTATATAGGCGTCACGTCCAAGACAAGTAGACCGATTCCTGCCTGCATCTACTACTACTACTCCACTCATCGACCACTATCCAGCATGAATCTAGAGTATTAAGTTAAAAACAGAGTAGTGCCTTAAGCAAGATGACATGATGTAGAGGGATAGACTCATGCAATATGAAGAAAACCCCATCTTGTTATCCTCGATGGCAACAATACAATACGTGCCTTGCTGCCCTTACTGTCACCGAGAAAGGACACCGCAAGATTGAACCCAAAGCTAAGCACTTCTCCCATTGCAAGAAAGATCAATCTAGTAGGCCAAACCAAACTGATAATTCGAAGAGACTTGCAAAGATAACCAATCATACATAAAAGAATTCAGAGAAGATTCAAATATTATTCATAGATAGACTTGATCATAAACCCACAATTCATCAGTCTCGACAAACACACCGCAAAAAGAAGATTACATCGAATAGATCTCCACAAGAGAGGGGGAGAACATTGTATTGAGATCCAAAAAGAGAGAAGAAGCCATCTAGCTACTAACTATGGACCCGTAGGTCTGAGGTAAACTACTCACACTTCATCGGAGGGGCTATGGTGTTGATGTAGAAGCCCTCCGTGATTGATGCCCCCTCCGGCGGAGCTCCAGAACAGGCCCCAAGATGGGATCTCGTGGATACATAAAGTTACAGCGGTGGAATTAGGGTTTTGGCTACTGTTCTGATCGTTTGGGGGTACGTGGATATATATAGGAGGAAGGAGTACGTCGGTGGAGCAACCGGGGGCCCACGAGGGTGGAGGGCACGCCTAGGGTAGGCAGGCGCGCCCCCCGACCTCGTGGCCTCCTGTTTTATTTCTTGACGTAGGGTCCAAGTCTCTCTGGTCTTATTCGTTGAGAAAATCACGTTCCCGAAGGTTTCATTCCGTTTGGACTCCATTTGGTATTCCTTTTCTTCGAAACCCTAAAACAACCAAAAAACAACAATTCTGGGTTGGGCCTCCGGTTAATTGGTTAGTCCCAAAAATAATATAAAAGTGGATAATAAAGCCCAATAATGTCCAAAACAGTAGATAATATAGCATGGAGCAATCAAAAATTATAGATACGTTGGAGACGTATCAGACTCCTACCTGCATCTACTACTATTACTCCACACATCGATCGCTATCCAGCATGCATCTAGAGTATTAAGTTCATAAGAACGGAGTAATGCCTTAGGTAAGATGACATGATATAGAGGGATAAACTCAAGCAATATGATATAAACCCCATCTTTTTATCCTCGATGGCAATAATACAATACGTGTCATTTCCCTTTCTGTCACTGGGATCGAGCACCGCAAGATTGAACCCAAAGCTAAGCACTTCTCCCATTGCAAGAAAGATCAATCTAGTAGGCAAAACCAAACTGATAATTCGAAGAGACTTGCAAAGATAACCAATCATGCATAAATGATTTCAAAGAAGAATCAAATATTGTTCATAGATAGACTTGATCATAAACCCACAATTCATCGGATCTCGACAAACACACCGCAAAAAGAGTTACGTCGAATAGATCTCCAAGAAGGTCGAGGAGAACTTTGTATTGATATCCAAAGGGAGAGCAGAAGCCATCTAGCTAATAACTATGGACCCGAAGGTCTGAAGTAAACTACTCATACATCATCGGAGGGGCCATGGAGTTGATGTAGAGGCCCTTCGTGATCAATGCCCCCTCCAGCGGAGCTCCAGAAAAGGCCCCAAGAAGGGATCTCTTGGGTACAGAAGGTTGCCGCGGTGGAAATAGGGTTTCGTGGTTCTCCTGGATGTTTTTGGGGGTATGTGAACATATATAGGAGGAAGAAGTAGGTCGGTTGAGCCACGAGGGGGGGGGGGTAGGCGCGCCCCCTGCCTCGTGGACACCTCGTTCGTTTCTTGACGTCCACTCCAAGTCCTCTGGATCACGTTTGTTCCAAAAATCACGCTCCTGAAAGTTTCATTCCGTTTGGACTCCATTTGATATTCCTTTTCTGCGGAACACTGAAATAGGCAAAAAAACAGCAATTTGCACTGGGCCTTGGGTTAATAGGTTAGTCCCAAAAATAATATAAAAGTGTAAAATAAATCTCATTAACATCCAAAACAGATAATATAATAGCATGGAACAATCAAAAATTATAGATACGTTGGAGACATAGCAAGCATCCCCAAGCTTAATTCCTGCTCGTCCTTGATTATGTAAATGATAAAAACAGAATTTTTGATGTGGAGTGCTTTCTAGCATGTTCTTCAATGTATTTTTCTCTATTGTGGCATGAATGTTCAGATCCGAAAGATTCAAGATAAAAGTTTATTGTTGACATAAAAATAGTAATACTCCAAGTACGCTAATCAAGCAATTATGTCTTATCAAAATACCATAGCCAAAGAAAACTTATCCCTACAAAATCATATAGTTTGGCCATGCTTCATTTTCGTCACACAAAATGCTCCCATCATGCACAACCCCGATGACAAGCCAAGCAATTGTTTCATACTTAGCCTTTTCAAACTCTTTCAACTTTTACGCAATATATGAGCGCGAGCCATGGACATAGCACTATGGGTGGAATAGAATATGATGATTGAGGTTGTGTGAGAAGACAAAAAGGGAGAAAGTCTCACATTGACGCGGCTAATCAATGGGCTATGGAGATGCCCACCGATTGATGTCAATGCAAGGAGTAGGGATTGCCATGCGCCGGATGCACTAGAGCTATAAATATAGGAAAGCTCATCAAAGAAACTAAGTGGGTGTGCATCCAACTTGCTTGCTCACGAAGACCTAGGGCATTTGAGGAAGCCAATCATTGGAATATACAAGCCAACTTCTATAGTGAAAAATTCCCACTAGTATATGAAAGTGACAAAATAAGAGACTCTCTATCATGAAGATCATGGTGCTACTTTGAAGCACAAGTGTGGAAAAAGGATAGTAATATTGTCCCTTCTCTTTTTGGGGCCTTCTTCTCTTTTTTTATGGCCTCTTTTTTTCGTCCGGAGTCTCATCCCGACTTGTGGGGGAATCATAGTCTCCATCATCCCTTCCTCACATGGGACAATGCTCTAACGATGATCATCACACTTTTATTTACTTACAACTCAAGAATTACAACTCGATACTTAGACCAAAATATGACTCTATGTGAATGCCTCCAGCGGTGTACCGGGATTGCGATGAATCAAGAGTGACATGTATGAAAAATTGAGCATGGTGGCTTTGCCACAAATACGATGTCAACTACATGATCATGCAAAGCAATATGACAATGATGATGCGTGTCATAATAAATGGAACGATGGAAAGTTGCATGGCAATATATCTCGGAATGGCTATGGAAATGCCATAATAGGTAGGTATGGTGGCTGTTTTGAGGAAGATATAAGGAGGCTTATGTGTGATAGAGCGTATCATATCACGGGGTTTGGATGCATCGACGAAGTTTGCACCAACTCTCAAGGTGAGAAAGGGCAATGCACGATACCGAAGAGGCTAGCAATGATGGAAGGGTGAGAGTGCGTATAATCCATGGACTCAACATTAGTCATAAAGAACTCACATACTTATTGCAAAAATCTACAAGTCATCAAAACCAAGCACTACATGCATGCTCCTAGGGGATAGATTGGCAGGAAAAGACCATCGCTCGTCCTCGACCGCCACTCATAAGGAAAGCAATCAAAGAACACCCCATATATGCTTCAAATTTTTCACACAATGTTTACCATACGTGCATGCTATAGTACTTGCCAACTTCAACAAAAGTATTCATCAATTTCACAATTACTCAACTAGCACACCTCTAATATTACCACCTTTATATCTCAAAACAGTCTATCAAACATCCAACTTCTCTTAGCATTTAAAATTTATAACCAAAGTGAATTACCATGCTGTTCTAAAGGACTCTCAAAATGATATAAGTGAAGCATGAGAGATCAATTATTTCTATAAAATAGAACCACCGCCATGCTCTAAAAGATATAAGCGAAGCACTAGAGCAAAAATTATCCAACTCAAAAGATATAAGTGAAGCACATAGAGTATTTTAATAAATTCCAATTCATGTGTATCTCTCCCAAAAGGTGTGTACAGCAAGGATTATTGTGGTAAACTAAAAAGCAAGACTCAAATCATACAAGATGCTCCAAGCTAAACACATATCATGTGGCGAATAAGAATATAGCTCCAAGTAAAGTTACCGATGGACGAAGACGAAAGAGGGGATGCCTCCCAGGGCATCCCCAAGCTTACGATTTTGGTTGTCCTTGGATTTTACCTTGGGGTTCCTTGGTAATCCCCAAGATTAGGCTCTTTCCACTCCTTGTTCCATAATCCATCAAATCTTTACCCAAAACTTGAAAACTTCACAACACAAAACTTAAAAGAAAATCTCGTGAGCTCCGTTAGTAAAATAAAACAAACCACCACTTCAAGGTACTGTAATGAACTCATTATTTATTTATATTGGTGTTAAACCTACTGCATTACAACTTTTTTATGGTTTATAAACTCTATTACTAGCCATAGATAAATCAAAATAAGCAAACAACACACGAACAACAGAATCTGTCAAAAACAGAAGAGTCTGTAGTAATCTGTAGGTTTCGAATACTTCTGGAATCCCAAAAATTCTAAAATAAATTTCTGGACGGGGGGAATTTATCTATTAATCATCTACAAAAAGAATTAATTAAATATCACTCTCCAATAAAAAAAGGCAGTAAATCTCGTGAGCGCTAAAGTTTCTGTTTTTTACAGCAAGATCGCAAAGACTTTCCCCAAGTCTTCCCAAAGGTTCTACTTGGCACAAACACTAATTAAAAACATAAAACAACATCTAAACATAGGCTATATGGATTATTTATTAGTAAACATAATCAAAAAGCAAGAAACAAAAATAAAATTGGGTTGCCTCCCAACAAGCGATATAGTTTAACGCATCTAGCTAGGCATAAAAGCAAGGATAGATCTAGGTATTATCATCTTTGGTATGCAATCCATAAGTGGCTCTAATAATAGATTCATAAGGTAATTTAATTTTCTTTCTAGGAAAGTGTTCCATGCCCTTCCTTAACGGAAATTTGAAGCTAATATTCCCTTCCTTCATATCAATAATTGCACCAATCATTCTAAGGAAAGGTCTACCAAGAATAATAGGACATGTAGGATTGCAATCTATATCAAGGACAATGAAATCTATGGGCACATAATTCCTATTTGCAACAATAAGAACATCATTAATTCTTCCCATATGTTTCTTAATTGTGGAATCCGCAAGATGCAAGTTTAAAGAACAATCATCAAATTCACGGAAACCTAGCAAATCAAACAAAGTTTTAGGAATCGTGGAAACACTAGCACCCAAATCACACAAAGCAAATCATTCATGATCTTTAATCTTAATTTTAATAGTAGGTTCCCACTCATCATGAAGTTCTCTAGGAATAGAAACTTCCAATTCAATCTTTTCTTTATAAGATTGCATTAAAGCATCAACGATATGTTTAGTAAGAGCTTTATTTTTGACTATAAGCATGCGGAGAATTTAGCACAGATTGCAACAAGGAAATACAATCTATTAAAGAACAATTATCATAATTAAATTCCTTGAAATCCAAGATAGTGGGTTCATTGCTATTTAAAGTTTTGACCTCTCCAATCCCACTTTTATCAATTTTTGCATCAAGATCTAAAAACTCCGAATCATTGGGACGCCTTCTAACTAAAGTTAACTCATCTCCAGTCCCATCATTATCAAGATTCATATTGAAAAACAAAGATTTAATAGGGGACACATCAATAACTTTTAGATCTTCATCCTTATTATCATGGAAACTAGAAGAAGACGCTTTTATGAAGCAATCTTTTTTAGCACGCATCCTAGCGGTTCTTTCTTTGCACTCATCAATGGAAATTCTCATAGCTTTGAGAGACTCATTGATATCATGCTTAGGTGGAATAGATCTAAGTTTCAAACAATCAACATCAAGAGAAATTCTATCCACGTTCCTAGCCAACTCATCAATCTTAGACAATTTTTCTTCAATCAAAGCATTGAAACTCTTTTGCGAACTAATAAATTCTTCAATATTAGATTCAAAATCAGAGGGCATCTTATTAAAATTTCCATAAGAATTGTTGTTGGAATTACCATAATTATTAGAGGAATTACTAGGAAATGGCCTAGGATTAAAATTACCTCTATACACGTTATTACCAAAATTGTTCCTACCAACAAAATTCACATCCATAGATGCATTATTATTCTCAATCAAAGTAGACAAAGGCATATCATTAGGATCAGAAGAAACACTTTTATTAGAAAAAATATCATAAGTTCATCCATCTTTCCACTCAAAACATTGATTTCTTCTATAGCATGCACCTTTTTATTAGTAGATCTTTCAGTATGCCATTGAGAATAATTAACCATAATATTATCTAGGAGTTTAGTAGCTTCTCCTAAAGTGATTTCCATAAAATTGCCTCCCGCGGCAAAATCTAAAAGATTTCTAGAAGCAAAGTTCAATCCGGCATAAATTTTTTGTATAATCATCCAAAGATTCAAACCATGTGTAGGGCAATTACGTATCATTAATTTCATCCTCTCCCAAGCTTGTGCAACATGTTCATGATCAAGTTGCTTAAAATTCATAATATCGTTTCTAAGAGTGATGATCTTAGCAGGAGGAAAATACTTAGAGATAAAAGCATATTTGTATTTATTCCATGAACCAATACTACTTTTAGGCAAAGACGAAAACCAAGTTTTAGCATGATCTCTAAGGGAAAACGGGAATAGCTTCAGTTTAACAATATCATTATCCACATATTTCTTTTTTTGCATACCACACAAATCAACAAAGTTGTTTAGATGGGCAGCGGCATCTTAGGAAGGCCGAGAAATGGGTCTTTCATCACAACATTCAGCAAGGCAGCATTAACTTCAAAAGATTCAGCATCGGTAAGAGGAGCAATCAGAGTGCTAATAGAATCATTATTGTTGGTATTGGAAAAGTCACACAATTTAGTATTATCTTGAGCCATCGTGACGAGCAAGCAATCCAACACACAAGCAAACAAGAGACAAGCAAAAAGAGGCAAACCAGAAAAGAGAAGGGGAACGGAAAAAGAGGGCGAATAAAACGGCAAGGGTGAAGTGGGGAAGAGGAAAACGAGAGGAAAATGGCAAATAATGTAATGCGAGGGATAAGAGTTTGTGATAGGTACTTGGTATGTCTTGACTTGTGCATAGACTCCCCGACAATGACGCCAGATATCCTTCTTGCTACCTCTTGAGCACTGCGTTGGTTTTCCCTTGAAGAGGAAAGGGTGATGCAGCAAAGTAGCATAAGTATTTCCTTCAGTTTTTGAGAACCAAGGTATCAATCCAGTAGGAGGCCACACGCAAGTCCCTTGTACCTACACAAACAAATAAGAACCTCGCAAACAACGCGATAAAGGGGTTGTCAATCCCTTCACGGTCACTTACTAGGGTGAGATCTGATAGAGATAATAATGATAAGATAAATATTTTTGGTACTTCTATGATGGAAAATAGACCCGGGGACCATAGGTTTCACTAGTGGCTTCTCTCAATATAGCATAAGTATTACGGTGGGTGAACAAATTACTGTCGAGCAATTGATAGAAAAGCAAATAATTATGAGAATATCTAGGCATGATCATGTATATAGGCATCATGTCCATGACAAGTAGACCGACTCCTGCCTGCATCTACTACTATTACTCCACACATCGACCGCTATCCAGCATGCATCTAGAGTATTAAGTTCATAAGAACCAAGTAACGCCTTAGGTAAGATGTCATGATGTAGAGGGATAAACTCAAGCAATATGATATAAACCCCATATTTTTATCCTCGATGGCAATAATACAATACGTGTTGTTTCCCTTTCTGTCACTGGGATCGAGCACCGCAAGATTGAACCCAAAGCCAAGCACTTCTCTCATTGCAAGAAAGATCAATCTAGTAGGCCAAACCAAACTGATAATTCTAAGAGACTTGCAAAGATAACCAATCATGCATAAAACATTTCAGAGAATAATCAAATATTGTTCATAGATAGACTTGACCATAAACCCACAATTCATCGGATCTCTACAAACACACTGCAAAAAGTTACATCGAATAGATCTCCAAGAAGATCGAGGAGAACTTTGTATTGAGATCCAAAGAGAGAGAAGAAGCCATCTAGCTAATAACTATGGACCCAGAGATCTGAAGTAAACTAGTCACACATCATTGGAGGGGCCATGGAGTTGATGTAGAGGCCCTCCGTGATCAATGCCCCCTCCAGCGGAGCTACGGAAAAGGCCCCAAGATGGGATCTCTTGGGTATAGAAGGTTGCGGCGGTGGAAATAGGGTTTCGTGGTGCTCCTGGATGTTTTCGGGGTATGTGAACATATATAGGAGGAAGAAGTAGGTCGGTTGAGCCATGAGGGGGGTAGGCGCACCCCCTGCCTCGTGGACACCATGTTCGTTTCTTGACGTCCACTCCAAGACCTCTGGATCACGTTTGTTCCAAAAATCACGCTCCCGAAGTTTTCATTCCGTTTGGACTCCGTTTGATATTCCTTTTCTGCGAAACACTGAAATAGGCAAAAAAACAACAATTTGCACTGGGCCTTGGGTTAATAGGTTAGTCCCAAAAGTAATATAAAAGTGTAAAATAAAGCCCATTACATCCAAAACAGATAATATAATAGCATGGAACAATCAAAAATTATAGATACATTGGAGACGTATCACTTGGCGGCGGCTCTGTATCGTAAAACATGATGAATCTTTCTCTTTGTTTTTTTTCTCCCCGAACACGAATATATAGAGTTGGAGTTGAGGTCGGAGGAGTATCAGGGGGCCCACGAGACAGGGGGGCGCGCCAAGTGGGGTAGGCGCGCCCCCACCCTCGTGGACAGGGTATGGGCCCCCTGGCCTTGATTCTTTTGCCGATATTTTCTATATGTTCCAAAAATAATCTCCGTTGATTTTCAGGTCATTCCAAGAACTTTTATTTTTGCACAAAAATAACACCATGGCAATTCTGCTAAAAACATCGTCAGTCCGGGTTAGTTCCATTCAAATCATGCAAGTTAGAGTCCAAAACAAGGGCAAAAGTGTTTGGAAAAGTAGATACATTGGAGACGTATCAACTCCTCCAAGCTCAAACCTTTGCTTGTCCTCAGGCAATTCAGTTGATAAACTGAAAGTGATAAAGAAAAACTTTTACAAATTCTGTTTGCTCTTGTTATTGTAAATATGTAAAGCCAGCCTTCAATTTTCAGCAAATATTATGAACTAACCATACTCACAATAACATTTAGGTATCATGTTTACTCATATCAATGGCATAATCAACTAGCAAGTACTAATAATAAATCTCGGATGACAACACTTTCTCAAAAACAATCATAATATGATATAACAAGATGGTATCTCGCTAGCCCTTTTTGAGACCGCAAAACATAAATGCAGAGCACCTTTAAAGATCAAGGACTGACTACACATTGTAATTAATGGTAAAAGAGATCCAGTCAAGTCATACTCAATGTAAACTAACGATAATACATGCAAATGAAAGCGGTGCTCTCCAACTTGTGTTTTTTAATAAGAGGATGATGACTCAACATAGAAATAAATAGATAGGCCCTTCGCAGAGGGAAGCGGGGATTTGTAGAGGTGCCAGAGCTCGATTTTGAAATAGAGATGAATAATATTTTGAGCGGTATACTTTCATTGTCAACATAACAACCGAGAGATCTCGATATCTTCCATGCTACACACATTATAGGCAGTTCACAAGCGGAATGGTAAAGTTTATACTCCCCCACCACCAACAAGCGTCAATTCATGGCTTGCCCGAAACAACGGGTGCCTCCAACTAACAACAATCCAGGGGGAGTTTTGTTTGCAATTATTTTTGATTTGATTTGAGCATGGGACTGGGCATCCCGGTGACCAGCCATTTTCTCGTGAGTGAGGAACGGAGTCCACTCCTCTTGAGAATAACCCGCCTAGCATGGAAGATACAGACAGCCCTAGTAGATACCTGGGCTATTCGAGCATACAAAATAGAATGTTTATTTGAAGGCTTAGAGTTTGGCACATACAAATTTACTTGGAACGGCAGGTAGATACCGCATATAGGAAGGTATGGTGGACTCATATGGAATAACTTTTGGGGTTTATGGAGTTGGATGCACAAGCAGTATTCCCGCTTAGTACAAGTGAAGGCTATAAAAAGACTGGGAAGCGACCATCTAGAGAGCGACAACAGTCATGAACATGCATTAAAATTAATCAACACTGAATGAAAGCATGAGTAGGATATAATTCACCATGAACATAAATATCATAGAGGCTATGTTGATTTTGTTTCAACTACATGCGTGAACAAGTGCCAAGTCAAGCCACTCGAATCGTTCAAAGGAGGATACCACCCTATCATACCACATCACAACCATTTTAATAGCATGTTGGCACGCAAGGTAAACCATTTTAAACTCCTAGCAAATTAAGCATGGCATGAGCAACTATAATCTCTAGTTGTCATTGCAAACATGTTTCATTCGTAATAGGCTGAATCAGGAACGATGAACTAATCATATTTACAAAAACAAGAGAGGTCGAGTTCATACTAGCTTTTATCCTCTCAATCAGTTCATCATATATTATCATTATTGCCTTTCACTTGCACGATTGAATAATGTGGATAATAGTAATAGTGCACGTGCATTGGACTAAGCTGGAATCTGCAAGCATTCAATACATGGGAGAAGACAAGGTAATATGGGATCTTTGTTAGATCAACAATAATGCATATGAGAGCCACTCAACATTTTCATCATGGTCTTCTCCTCTCGACCCCCAAAGAAAAGAACTAGAACTATTTACACGGGAAAGCTCCCAACAAGCAAAAGAAGAACGAGAAATCTTTTTGGGTTTTCCTTTTAATTACTACTACTACATGCATGGAAAGTAAACTAGCTAAAAGCTACAACTAATTTTTTTTGGTTTTTCTTAAGGTTTTTCAAACGCACAAGAAAAAATCTTAAAAATAAAATAAACTAGCATGGATGATACAATGAAAAAGTATGAGCACCGACAACTGGCATGAGTGTGTGAACATGAATGTAATGTCGGTGAGAGATACGTACTCCCCCAAGCTTAGGCTTTTGGCCTAAGTTGGTCTATGGCTAAGGATCAAAGCTGCTCTGTCCTGTGTACTGAGGAGGATCCTCAGGCTGCCACTGGTTGGCGATCTCCTCCAGATCCCACTGATAAATAGACTGACGTCAGGCTCCGGTAGGCATGAATGTCCTCCGGTAGAACAAGGTACATGCCTGAAAATATGTTGAACAAAGAGGGCGCGGGAAAGGTAATAATCTCACAATAATCTTTGTTAAATATCAATTTATATTTGAGTATCTTCTTCTTATCCTTAACAATAAACTCATGTGCTACCATACTCTTATAATCTAGAACAATAGGAGGTAGCAACTTTTCCTCTTTCTCATAATGTCTGATAGGTATATTAAAGTGTGCAGCAAGGCGCGAGGCAAAGATGCCTCTGAGAACGGGGCCCTTAGTACGGTTCAGATTTAACCATTTAGCAACAATGAGCCTAAACTGGAAGTAGTATCATGAAACAAGGCATGGCACAAAATAACAATATCAGTAGCACTAAGGTTTCCACAGTTCCCGCGACCAATTAAGCATCTACTAGCAAATATTGCAAAGTAACGTAGAACAGGAAAATGTATGCTAGTGATTCTCGCATCGGAAACTTTCCTCGTTTCCCCTACAACAATCATATCAATAAATCTCTCCACATCATTACGATGTGGTTCCTCTATGCTGCCCTCAAAGGGTATCTTACAAACCCGACAGAAATCAAATAGTGACATCTCCTTAAACTCATCATATAAATAAAAATCCACCGAAGGTGGCGATCTTGTAGCATGGAAATGAAAGTTTTGCACAAAAATATTGGTGAGTAAGAGATACTGTTCACGCTGATCATGGAGGAAGGCGGTGAGGCCTGCATTCTCAGCCAAATAATAAAAATCTTCATAAATCCCGGCTTCTCTCAAGAACTCATCACAAGGCCATTCGCACGGCCGAACCTCCACAGTACGAGGGAGATTATACTTGGGATTCTTGTTCTCTTCACTTTGTTTATCCTTCGAGCTTCGGCTCGATGAGCCCCTCAATAATCTCTTCATCATTTTCTGAAAATTTCTGAAATTTTTAGTAACTCAAAAATAAAAGTGAACCAAACTCAAGAAGTTTGATAGCAACTACTCCTACGAGTGGCTAGAGGCCATATCATGCAGTAAAACTACTTTTGACCACATAAATTTGACATGCAAGCTCAAGAACATGGCCACCTAAGCAGCAAAAATTTGCAATAAATAAAGCACTAGAACAAAAACTAATTGGACCATTGGAGGAGTCACATACCAAAGAACAATCCCCCAAAGCAGTCTCGTGAATGGAGCTTTGAGCAAGGAGATCGAAAATGGCAGCACGATGAGCTAGAACTCGGGTTTGAGCTGGTGGATGATTTTTTTCTGGAGGAATACGAAGTGTGTGGGTGCAAGAATAAGTGGAGGGGACCCACGTGGCGTCCACGAGGCAGGGGGCGCGCCCAGGGGGTGGGCGCGCCCTCCACCCTCGTGGGCACATGGTGGGTCCCCTTGGTGTGTTCTTAGTGCCAATAATTCTTAAATATTCTGGAAAAAATCATATTTCATTTTCAGGCCATTTGGAGAACTTTTATTTTTGGGGTATTTTTTATTGCAAGGATAATTCAGAAAAACATACAGAAAATAATATTTTTACTTTATTTAATATAAATAACAAAAAGTAAAAAGAGGGTACAGAGAGTTGTGCTTTCTAAATTCATCCATCTCATGCTCATCAAAAGGAATCCACTAACAAGGTTGATCAAGTCTTGTTAACAAAGTCTTTCCGAACAACATGAAACCGGAGAATTTTCGAATAACACTAGGTTACCTCAATGGGGATATGCACATCCCCAACAATAAGAATATCATATTTCTTCTTGACAATAGGAAGACGAAATTCAAAACCTCCAATAGTAATAGTTGGAATTTTTCCAATAGAATTGATACTATGGACTTGAGGTTGTTTCCTCGGAAAGTGTACCGTATGCTCATTACCATTAACATGAAAAGTGACATTGCCTTTGTTGCAATCAATAACAGCCCCTGCAGTATTCAAAAAGGGTCTACCAAGGATAATCGACATACTATCGTCCTCGGGAATATCAAGAATAACAAAGTCCGTTAAAATAGTAACGTTTGCAAGCACAACAGGCACATCCTCACAAATACCGACATGTATAACAGTTGATTTATCAGCCATTTGCAAAGATATTTCAGTGGGTTTCACCTTATTCAAATCAAGTCTACGATATAAAGAGAGAGGCATAACACTAACACCGGCTCCAAGATCACATAAAGCAGTTTTAACATAGTTTCTTTTAATGGAGCATAGTAAAGTTGGTACTCCTGGATCTCCAAGTTTCTTTGGTATTCCAGCCTTAAAAGTGTAATTAGCAAGCATGGTGGAAATTTCAGCTTCCGGTATCTTTCTTTTATTAGTAACAATATCTTTCATATACTTAGCATAAGGGTTCATTTTAAGCATATCAGTCAAACGCATACGCAAAAAGATAGGTCTAATCATTTCAGCAAAGCGCTCAAAATCCTCATCATCCTTTTTCTTGGATGGTTTAGGAGGAAAAGGCATGGGTTTCTGAATCCATGGTTCTCTTTCTTTACTGTGCTTCATAGCAACAAAGTCTCTCTTATCATAACGTTGATTCTTTGATTGTGGGTCATCAAGATCAACAATAGGTTCAATCTCTACATCATTGTTATTGCTAGGTTGAGCATCAACATGAACATCATTATTAACATTATCACTAGGTTCATGATCATTACCAGATTGTGTTTTAGCATCAAAAATAGAAATATCATTGGGATTCTTAGGTGTGTCAACAACAGGTTCACTAGAAG
This sequence comes from Triticum aestivum, assembly GCF_018294505.1. Lineage (NCBI taxonomy): Eukaryota > Viridiplantae > Streptophyta > Magnoliopsida > Poales > Poaceae > Triticum > Triticum aestivum. Next base: position 684,624,436 of record NC_057800.1, on the reverse strand, counting down.
CATGCAAAATCCTATCATTTTTCTTTTTCTTCCTTTTAGAAGGACTAGGTGCATCAACGTTAGTTCTCTAAGAATCTTGCTTAATTCTCTTAGGGTGGCCCTCAGGATACAAAGGTTCCTCAGTCATTTTAACCCCTCTAGTCATAACTCTAACAACATTATCATTTTTCTTATTATTTAATTCATTGAGCAAATCATTCTGAGCCTTAAGTACTTGTTCTACTTGAGTGGTAACCATAGAAGCATGTTTACTAATAAGTTTAAGTTCACCTTTAACTCTAGACATATAATCACTCAAGTGTTCAAGCATATCAGCATTGCATTTCAATTGTCTTCCAACGTAAGCATTGAAGTTTTCTTGTTTAACAATAAAATTATCAAACTCATCTAAGCATTGGCTAGCAGACTTATAACGAGGAATATCACTGTCGGTGTCAAAACCAGCGGATCTCGGGTAGGAGGTCCCAAACTGTGCGTCTAGGCCGGATGGTAACAGGAGGCAGGGAACACGATGTTTTACCCAGGTTCGGGCCCTCTTGATGGAGGTAAAACCCTACGTCTTGCTTGATTAATAATGATGATATGGGTAGTACAAGAGTAGATCTACCACGAGATCAAGGAGGCTAAACCCTAGAAGCTAGCCTATGGTATGATTGTTGTATATGGAGTTGATCTCCTACGGACTACAACCCTCCGGTTTATATAGACACCGGATAGGGTTAGGGTTACATAGAGTCAGTTACAATGGTAGGAGATCTTGAATATCCGCACCGCCAAGCTTGCCTTCCACGCCAAGGAAAGTCCCATCCAGACACGGGACGAAATCTTCAATCTTGTATCTTCATAGTCCTGGAGTCCGGCTGAAGGTATAGTCCGGCTACCCGAACACCCCCTAATCCAGGACTCCCTCAGTAGCCCCTGAACCAGGCTTCAATGACGACGAGTCCGGCGCGCAAATTGTCTTCGGCATTGCAAGGCGGGTTCCTCCTCCAAGTCCTTCATAGAAGATTGTAAACACCAAGAGTAGTGTCCGGCTCTGCAAAATAAGCTTCCACATATTGCCATAGAGAGAATAATATTAACACAAATCAAATCTGTTGACGTATTCCGCAGTGCGTCATCACACTACGGCCAAGTCCTTTACTCGAATCGTTTTCACTTTTCCACCTCAGCGTGTTTTGCGAGGCGGTTTCCTTGGCACGTCTTGTCAAAGCAGAGATCGTGTACCCCCTTTTACGGGATTCTCATCAATACGGACGTGGGCAACCCAATCGTGCCCGTTAGCATGTCTTCTCGATCAAAGGCGAGTCCCAAACGGTTATGGGGAGGGCTCCTGGTATTCAACCTCTTATAAAGAGACCAGGGCCTTACTCCTTTTCTCCAATCCCAAAACAAGTTTGCCCGTCGCCTCGAGTTCCAACACCCTAGGCTCCAGATTCCGGGCGCCTCGGACCTTCGACAATGTCCGGTTCCGACCTTCAAGGACGATGGATGCCCTCCTCCGTCACGGAGGAGGACGTGCTAAAGTTGAGAGAAGCTAAGTTCTTGACCGCCAAAATTTCGCATAGGTTGCTTGCTCAAAGGCAGGCTATCCCCGGTCCCTAGCCCGGTGAGAGCGTAGTGTTCATGTCTCACTTCCTTCGGGGGTTAGGCTTCCCGATGGATCCCTTTGTGAGGGGACTGCTATTTTATTACGGGCTGGAATTCCACGACTTAGCTCCGGAGTCCATCCTCCATATCTCCTCGTTTATCATTGTGTGCGAAGCGTTCCTCCGTGTTACCCCTCACTTCGGACTATGGCTCAAGACCTTCAAAGTGGAGCCGAAGATGATCAAGGGACGGCACGCAGAGTGCGGAGGCGCTATTATAAGCAAAAATGCTGATGCTCCATGGCCCGAGGGCTCTTTTCAAGAGGAGCTAGGCTTGTGGCAACGAGAGTGGTTTTATATCACCGCTCCCCGGAGCACCAAATGGGTGGCGCCTCCTGCCTTTCGCTCGGGTCCCCCACCACGGCTAGCGTCATGGGTCAACAGAGGGTTAGATTGGGGTTTGCCCAAAGACATGCCCTTGTTACAGGGCCGTATTAAGGATCTCTTGGAAGGAGACCTCAGCCTGGTCAAGGTGACACAGGTCATGTTGATTCGCCGAATATTGCCCGGCAAACATTGCCCCCTTCCCCTGTGGGAGTTTAATCCAGAGGGACCGCGAGCTCTCCAGAACTTCATGGGCACAACGCCCGCGGAGATGTATAAACTGTTCTTCGGATCACAAGAGATGTGTCCGGATTTAACCAAGGACGCAGGCCTAAACTGTAATCGCCCGGATACTCAAGTAATCAACCTTGTGCCCGGACCTTCTATCCGTATAATTGTCATAAACTTGCCCCTAAAAGAGCCGTCCTTTTAAACATGAGTGGATAGCGAAGGCAAAGCTGATCAGGTGTCCGGCTCCCCTTCCCGAAACCAGGCCGGATCCCGTGCTGGTCAGGATGCTGGAGATAATGCCTTTGGAGGGAAGCAAGGGGGAGGACAAGGAAACTATGGCCTCCTTGAAGGAGGCTGCCCCGAAGGGAGGAACCGACAATTCCTCTCCTAAGTGGAAGAAGAGAGCCTCCTCTAACGACCCGGAAACCATGGCCTCGAAGCGGGGGAGAAAATCCTCGTCAGAGGGTCCGACGCCGGGGAGTTCCTCGGCTGGACTACGCCCTCAAGGGGATCAGCCCTCCAGCGAACCGTAAGTAGAGAAAGATTTTCCTTTTGAGGGATGAGGGAAATCCTTGATTTATATCTGAGAAGATTAACCAAACTTTTACCTTGTAGCTCGGACCTCAGCCCTTCTCAGCAGAGCTCGTCTTTGGGGGATCTCCTTCCGGAGATGATGGAGAGCGGGACGCCTCCCCCTGCCGTGCCGCCTAGCGAGGCGGGCGACCCTGAGGTGTCGTCGTGGAGAGTTTCTCCGAATCCGGCAGGGGCGGAAGATAGCTATGTGGCCCCCCGAGGTTCTCCGCGTCCGGCCTTTGAAAGAGGTCATGGGATAAGCCCGGCACCGTCTGGTGCTCGGCCAGAGGAGCTAAAGTTCTGCTGGGGCGAGCTTCTATCTGAGAGGAGCACCGTGCATTGATGGGCACGGTGATTGAAAGGATTTCATCCGCAGAGAGCGGATTGCATGAGGTCGTCAAAAGTTTACTGACGGGTTTCGAGGTACATTAGATAATGTACACTTTTGGCAGTTGCGCATGAATAAGATGCGCCCTGTGTAGATAGTAGCCCCTAAAACTCTGCGCGTCGTCAAGAAATGACGGCACGCGGAGGATCATAATCCCAGGTCTAAGATGTCGCCTTTGAATGTAGGCGGCAGGGTGTCCGGAATCGAGCCGAACTGACGATTTTGCCGAACTAAAGCGGCAACTGGACGTGGCAGATGCCGACATCACGCTTGTCAACAAGCGGCCTGATGAGGATCAAGGTATGTAATTCCTCGGGCGGCATCAGGTAAGAACAGTTTTATGCCTGTGTCTTACGATGTGTGTGCTTGACGCAGATGGTGTGGCCGCCATGGAGAGTCTTAGGGCAGAACTTGCCCGAGCAAAAGAACAAGCCAGAGAAAGTGATGCGGCCGCCAAGAAAGCCCTTGAAGAGCTGGGAGCCGAACAGGCTGCTCATTGCCGAAGCAAGGAAGAGATGGCCGAGATGGCCAAAAAGTTAAAAAGCGCTACAGACCGTTGCAGACTTCTTGAAAAAGAAGACCAGGCGAAACAGACGGACTTAGAGAAGGCCGTTGCCAATGCCAAGGACGCGCGCTCTGCGATGAGAGCTGTGAAGGAGGAGCTGCGTCAGGCCGAACAGATTGCGGCTGGAAAGCCCTTTATGCTGTGAAGGAAATTTTGCGATCCCAAGTTTGCTCCGTTGGACCGGATGTGGAGTGTGGAGGATACCTATCTGGATTTGGCAGCGAGTGCTGCTGATGCAACCGAACACTTTCGAGATCAGAGAGATCGCGAAGTGGAAAAGCTTTTCTGGTCGCAGTTTCACAATCCAGAGCGTCCACTGGCAGCGGACGATCGTTTGGCTCAATGGGCCAAACTGAATAGGTTGTCCGGACTCGCCATAGTGTACGTCATGGGTCACCTGTGGCTGGGGAGATCGGAGCCGAAGAGTTATTTCAGCTTGGTGCAGCAATTCCTTGACGCGGTGCCACGTATAAGTGCAATGAAGAGGTCAGCATGCATAAAGGGCGCAAGGATGGCTCTTGCCCGTGTTAAGACATACTGGGCAGAGATGCAGACCACCGTTGTTGCGTCCCGAGACTCGGACAAAAGCCGAGTACCCTCCGAGCACTATTTTCAGGAAGTTCTTGAAGGCGCTCGTGTAATAGAGATGCAGTGCTCGAAAGATGCTATGTTATGATAGCATATGTAATTATAAAGTAATATTTTGATAAACTGTAGTGGCCTTTTTATACTTGTGCCTTCAAGTATTGGGAACACCTCCTGTGCGGCCGTTTTAAGATATATATATATACAAAATCTGAAAGATGGCAGTCGTTGGCTTCAGCCCCCATGCACATAGTGCGGGGGTGCTCACAGAAGACGCATTTTCACACTTAACCCAACGTCTTGGTCCTACAAAGGAGGTGATAGCGTAGCGGGCCAGGCAACCGGACTATAATGCTTTAACACTTTCACTTAGCCATAGGAGCTTGACAGTGAGACTATTTAGGTAGCCCCTTGGTGGCGACTGCGCTCGTCCGAGTTTGGGGCGCGTATGTGCTTGACCGGGAAGCGGCCCTTCGTTAAAGCGGTGGAATCCGATAGATTATGATAGGTCATCGAGTGGCTGATCAGTCTCACACTACATCATGACAGTCAGTTTTCGGCTTTCTCTACTGAGGTGCTCGCCCGGCCGAACCGGGGCACAATCGCAGTAGTTCTCCTGGTGCTACCTTAGCCGATAGAGCAGAACGTAAGGTAGCCGAACTCAGGAGCCGGGCAACCCAACATTTGACCAAAGACATGATTCGGAGCTGATGCATATAATGCCAAAACTCGTGACGCCGAACACTCCCTAAGGTGTGCGGTCTTTATGAGTGCGGGTGAAACAACACTCTTTATTTAAAAAAGCCCCTAGTGTACAGGTACGCGCAGAAATTCTGACGTGGCCACATGCCAAGACGCCAGCCTCCTCCTTGGTTATATTAGAAGAAACCAGGGGATGTGTAGCAACGAGAGACAGTAAAAAAGGTTTACGTAGGGTCTTAATCTAAAAAGAATCCTTTAGGACGGGTCCCTACTGCACGTCTGCGCCTGTGTCTCCGTTGTGCCGTATCCTGGACGGGCGCCGCACGACGTTCATCTGTAAAAGAGAGGAACTGAGTTGAAAACGGGTCGTGCGGAACAAAAGTTTAAAATAAACAAAGTAAAAATATATAAGATTGAGCTTTATTGTCTCTTATTGTATATGCGTGGAGCCCCTAGTGCGGGGGTATATGGCCACTAAGCCTGCATCAATGATGATTTTGTACCAAACTCGTCTATCCGCGTTCGTGGTCTTGAATGACCTCTTTCGAAGTTTTTTGGCCGGTGAGGAAATTTTGCTGTGGGGCTGTCAAAGCGGACGCATAGTCCTCCGCTTGGGGAGGTGCACTTTAGTGCTTCCCCTTCAAAGAGATGATGCCTCGTGGACCGGGCATCTTAAGCGTAAGAGATGCATAATGCGGTATTGTGTTAAAGCGAGCGAAAGCTTTGCGTCCCAGTAGTGCTTGATAGCGACTTGAGAACGGGACGATATGGAAGGTCAGCTTTTCGTGGCGGAAGTTATCGGCAGAGCTGAATATGACTTCGAGCCGGAGAAAACCCATACAATGGGTGTCCGGACCAGGTATTACCCCTTGAAAGGAGGTTTTGCTGCGGCGGATTCTTGCTGGGTTTATCCCCATGTGATGGATTGTATCCTGATATATCAGGTTTAGTCCACTGCCGCCGTCCATAAGGACATTTGAAAACTAGAGTCCGCCAATTATTGGATCGAGTATCAAGGCAGTCCAGCCTGCATTCTTGATATTTCTAGCATAATCTAGCTGATCGAAGATGATCGGTTTTGACAACCAGTGGCAGGACCCTTTGGGGATGGGTCGTGTGGTGCGTACCTTTACGGGCGCCGCACGTTTTGTTATGTGAATTAAGTTCACTGTTTTTACTTCTTGTGGGAAGTTCTTTTGTTTCCTGGTGCTCTGCTTTTGGGGTTCGTCCTCGTCTTCGCTTGGTGTGTCGAGCCCCTTGTGTTCGACATTGAGTCTGCCGGATTGTTTGAAAACCCAACAATCTCTATGGGTATGGTTAGCAGGCTTCTTGAGAGTACTGTGTATCTGACATATCCTGTCCAGGATTTTATTTAGGTTGGATGGATCGTCCCTGTTATCCTGAAGGGGCGATTTTGCCTGATTTTGTCATGAGCCTTTGAATCCGGCATTGACTGCCGTGCTCTTCGGACTTTTTTCCTTAGTCCAGCGACGGTCCTTGTTGCGTCGCGGTTTTCCGTTTCCATCCCTAGTTTCGGATGTACTTGGGTCGCTGGGGCTGCACCTTGCCAACCAGTTGTCCTCCCCTTCACAAAAGCGGGTCATGAGGCTTGTTAGTGCGGCCATTGTTCTTGGCTTTTCTTGGCCGAGGTGTCTGGCAAGCCATTCGTCTTGGACGTTATGCCTGAAAGCTGCTAAGGCTTCGGCGTCCGGACAGTCGACTATCTGATTCTTTTTAGTGAGGAATCTATTCCAGAACTGCCAAGCTGATTCTCCTGGCTGTTGAGTTATGTGACTAAGATCGTCTGCATCCGGAGGGCGGACATAGGTCCCTTGAAAGTTTGCTCGGAAAGCATCCTCGAGCTCTTCCCAGCTTCCAATTGTGTTTTCAAGAAGGCTTTTAAGCCAATGCCGGGCTGGCCCTTTAAGCTTAAGGGGTAAATATTTTATGGCGTGGAGATCATCTCCTCTAGCCATGTGTATGTGGAGGATATAATCCTCGATCCAAACTCCAGGGTCTGTTGTTCCATCATATGCCTCTATGTTTACGGGTTTGAATCCCTCTGGAAATTCATAGTCCAGGACCTCATCGGTGAAACATAGGGGGGGTGCGGCGCCCCTGTATTTGGGTGTGCCGGATTCTGATGATGGCTTCATAGCATTGCTTACGAGAGCTTGCTTTCTTGGCCCATAAATGGACCTGACTGGGCCATGATGCGAATCCTTAAGTGGGTCGCATGCCAATTTAAGTGCGGCGCTGCTTGCCGCTTTATGGGGTCGTCTATCCGACCGTGTGGCTTTCTCATTTTTTGAATGTGAGGGCTCTAGGGCCTCTTCATCGAATTCAGGCAGTAGCTTTCTTTTCAGATAGCTTTTAGTGCGGCGACCGTCGCCGTATTTATCTGCGGTATTGATTACTTTGCTCCATCTAATCTGGAGTGCATCTTCCGCAGTTTTTCGCTTCCGCTTCTGCTTTTTAGGCTGCGTGTAGTTGCAACCAGCCTCTTGTGGAGATTCTTCTGCTCCATGGGTTTATCCGGCGTGAGGTCGTCCAGAATGCCGTTTTTGCCGGAGAAGGGATGTTCGGTTTCTCTATCCGTGTTGCCCTGTTCGGACGGTTGCTCTAAGGCCTGCTCGTCGTCTACCGGCTCGTCTTGCTCTATGGCTGGGTTTTTATCGAGGCGGGGCTTGGGTCGGCGTTTACGCCGACGCTTTGATTGCTTTTTGGGGGGGTCGATCTCCCATTCCATCCCCTTTTTCCTCGTTGTTGCTTCCTTTAGGGGTATCCACCATGTACACATCGTGAGATGAGGTGGCTGTCCAATGCCCTATGGGCGTTGGTTCGTCGGTATCTCCTGCATCGTCATCCATGCTATCGATGTCTCCGGAGTCGAAGTTGAGCACGTCGTTTAGATTGTCGACAGTGGCTACCAAGTGGGTGGTGGGTGGGCTTTGAATTTCTTCATCTTCCGTATCCCATCCTCGCTGGCCATAGTTCGGCCAGGGCTCTCCTGATAAGGAGAGAGACTTGAGAGAATTCAGGATATCGCCAAAAGGCGAGTGCTGAAAGATGTCCGCGGCGGTGAACTCCATTATTGGCGCCCAATCGGATTCGATCGTGGGGGCGCGAGCGGTTCGGAGTTCAGAAAGGAGTCCGGATCCTCGGAGTCACGGATCATGTAGAGTGCGGGGCTAGCGTTCGGCTCGATTGCTTTTGAGATCGCAGCCCCCGAGGTGACGTACAACCACTCATCCTCGATTGGCGCAATAGGCTCTGAGTTAGGGGTCGGAACCGATGCGTGTGCGGCCTCCAGGACACTGTCCGAAGGCAGAGCTAGATCATGCCCCTCGAGATAGTGCGGCGCGGTTGGCCGTGGCTCGAACCCGTCGAAGATCAATCTCCGCGGATGTTAGCCGTGTAGTTTAAGCTTCCAAACCTGACTTGATGGCCAGGGGCATAGCTTTCGATCTGCTCCAGGTGGCCAAGCGAATTGGCCCGCAGAGCGAAGCCGCCGAAGACGAAGATCTGTCCGGGGAGAAAAGTCTCACCCTGGACCGCATCGTTGTTGATGATCAAAGGAGCCATCGGGCCTAAAGGCGACGACACAGAGGAACTTTCAATGAAAGCACCAATGTCGGTGTCAAAACCGGCGGATCTCGGGTAGGGGGTCCCGAACTGTGCGTCTAGGCCGGATGGTAACAGGAGGCAGGGAACACGATGTTTTACCCAGGTTCGGGCCCTCTTGATGGAGGTAAAACCCTACGTCCTGCTTGATTAATATTGATGATATGGGTAGTACAAGAGTAGATCTACCACGAGATCAAGGAGGCTAAACCCTAGAAGCTAGCCTATGGTATGATTGTTGTATATGGAGTTGATCTCCTACGGACTACAACCCTTCGATTTATATAGACACCGGATAGGGTTAGGGTTACATAGAGTCGGTTACAATGGTAGGAGATATTGAATATCCGCACCGCCAAGCTTGCCTTCCACGCCAAGGAAAGTCCCATCCGGACACGGGACGAAGTCTTCAATCTTGTGTCTTCATAGTCCTGGAGTCCGGCTGAAGGTATAGTCCGGCTACCTGAACACCCCCTAATCCAGGACTCCCTCAATCACCTTCATCAAATCTATAGAGAGAATTTATCTTTACTACCTGTGTTGGGTTATCAAGACCATGTATTTCTTCAATAGGTGGTAAATTCTTAACATCTTCTGCTTTAATACCCTTTTCTTTCATAGATTTGTTTGCCTCTTGCATATCTTCAGGACTGAGAAATAGAATACCCCTTTTCTTCGAAGTTGGCTTAGGAGTTGGTTCAGGAAGTGTCCAGTCATTTTCATTACTCAACATATTATGCAATAGCAATTCAGCTTGATCAACAGTTCTTTCCCAGAAAACACAACCAGCACAACTATCCAGGTGGTCTCTGGAAGCATCGGTTAGTCCATTATAAAAGATATCAAGTATTTCATTTTACTTGAGAGGATGATCAGGCAAAGCATTAAGTAATTGGAGAAGCCTCCCCCAAGCTTGTGGGAGACTCTCTTCTTCAATTTGCACAAAATTATATATTTCCCTTAAGGCAACTTTTTTCTTATGAGCGGGGAAATATTTAGCAGAGAAGTAATAAATCATATCCTAGGGACTACGCACACAACCAGGATCAAGGGAATTAAACCATGTTTTGGCATCACCCTTTAATGAGAAAGGAAACAACTTAAGGATAAAGTAATAGCGAGTTTTCTCATCATGAGTAAACAGGGTGGCTATATCATTTAATTTAGTAAGATGTGCCACAACAGTTTTAGATTCATAGCCATAGAAAGGATCAGATTGAACCAAAGTAATTAACTCGGGATCGACAGAGAAATCATAATCCTTATCAGTAATAAAGATAGGTGAAGTAGCAAAAGCAGGATCATATTTCATTCTAGCATTCAAAGACTTTTCTTTAAGGTTAGCTAATAATTTCTTAATATCAGATCTATCATTGCAAGCTAAGAAGTCTCTAGCAGTTTCTTCATCCATAACATAACCCTCAGGCACAACAAGCAATTCATATCTAGGAGGAGAATCTTCATCATCACTTTCATCAATATTATCAGTTTCAATAATTTCATTCTCTCTAGCCCTAGCAAGTTGTTCATCAAGAAATTCACCTAGTGGCACAGTATTATCAAGCATAGAAGTAGTTTCATCATAAGTATCATGCAAAGCAGAAGTGGCATCATCAATAACATGTGAAATATCAGAATGAATAGCAGGAGTAGGTGTCGCAAGTTTACTCAAAATAGAAGGTGAATCAAGTGTAGAGATAGATGGCAGTTCCTTACCTCCCCTCGTAGTTGAGGGAAAAATCTTGGTTCTTTGATCTTTCAAGTTCTTCATAGTGATTAGCAGATATAAATCCCAAGTGACTCAAAGAATAGAGCTATGCTCCCCGGCAACGGCGCCAGAAAATAGTCTTGATAACCCACAAGTATAGGGGATCGCAACAGTTTTCGAGGGTAGAGTATTCAACCCAAATTTATTGATTCGATACAAGGGGAGCCAAAGAATATTCTCAAGTATTAGCAGCTGAGTTGTCAATTCAACCACACCTAGAAAGTTAATATCTGCAGCAAAGTATTTAGTAGCAAAGTAATATGATGGTAGTGGTAACGGTAGCAAAAGTAATATTTTTGGTTCTATAGTGATTGTAACAGTAGCAACGGAAAAGTAAATAAACCAAGAACAATATATGAAAAGCTCGTAGGCAATGGACCAATGATGGATAATTATGTCGGATGTGATTCCTCATGCAATAGTTATAACATAGGGTGACACTGAACTAGCTCCAGTTCATCAATGTAATGTAGGCATGTATTCCGAATATAGTCATACGTGCTTATGGAAAAGAACTTGCATGACATCTTTTGTCCTATCCTCCTGTGGCAGCGGGATCCTATTGGAAACTAAGGGATATTAAAGCCTCCTTTTAATAGAGTACCGGACCAAAGCATTAACACTTAGTGAATAGATGAACTCCTCAAACTACGATCCTCACCGGTAAGTATCCCGATTATTGTCACTTCGGGGTTAACGGACCATAACACATAATGGGTGACTATAGACTTGCAAGATAGGATCAAGAACTCACATATATTCATGAAAACATAATAGGTTAAGATCTGAAATCATGGCACTCGGACCCTAACGACAAGAATTAAGCATAGCAAATTCATAGCAACATCAATCTCAGAACATAGTGGATACTAGGGATCAAACCCTAACAAAATTAACTCGATTACATGATAAATCTCATCCAACCCATCACTGTCCAGCAAGCCTACGATGGAATTACTCACGCACGGCGGTGAGCATCATGAAATTGGTGATGGAGGAAGGTTGATGATGACGATGGCGACGGATTCCCTCTCCGGAGCCCCGGATGGACTCCAGATCAACCCTCCCAGAGAGTTTAGGGCTTGGCGGCGGCTCCGGATGATAAAACGCGATGAATCCTTCTCTTTGATTTTTCTCTCCCCGAACAAGAATATATAGAGTTGGAGTTGAGGTCGCAGGAGTACTAGGGGGGCCACGAGGTAGAGGGGCGCGCCCCCACCCTCGTGGACAGGGTGTGGGCCCCCTGGCCTTGATTCTTTCGCTAGTATTTTTTATATATTCCAAAAATAATCTCCGTTGATTTTCAGGTCATTTCAAGAACTTTTATTTCTGCACAAAAATAAAACCATGGAAATTCTACTGAAAACAGCGTCAGTCCGGGTTAGTTCCATTCAAATCATGCAAGTTAGAGTCCAAAACAAGGGCAAAAGTGTTTGGAAAAGTAGATATGTTAGAGACGTATCACTTACTAGATGTTAATAAGTATAGTTGATGATTTATGCACATGCCCCCTTAATTATACATGCAAACGTGTGCGCATGCAGTTTTCACTAGATCGTGTTAATCATTGAAGTTGACGAGGGAAACGTTCAAGTACTGGACTCACTATATAAAGATACTAACGAATATGCAATCGTGAAGGGGGTGGTCAACAAGTAATTTCAATCATTAACGCACTATGTCGGCCTCTTTAATTCATTTCCTGATATCAACTAATTAATAACTCCAGTATTCATTCTCTCTGTTGGCGGGCAGGGCTTGATAAAAGTTGATCAAAGATGTTCAAGGTCCATGGAAATAACAGCTGAAATGGATGAGTAAAATATGTATAACGTGTACAATATGTAGTAGCGTAAAGTATGTTTGAAATGAAAAAGAATTAAATGAAAAAAACAGAATTAAAAGGAAGAATAAAGCATAAACCCATAAACCTTTTAGTCCCGGTTGGTGTAACCAACTGGGACTAAAGGCCCCCAGCCCCCCGGCGCAGGATCGTGCCATGTGGTGGGCCTTTGGTCCCGGTTCGTGACGAACTGGCACTAAAGGGAGGACTTTAGTCCCCAGCCATTAGTGCCGGTTGCAGAACCGGCACTAAAGGTCCTTACGAACCGAGACAATATCCCGATTCTACACTAGTGGAGTAAAACTTAACAATAGAATGGAAAATAAGTGCAATCATATGAACATAAGAAGCCAACAGTTAGAACATGAATATTTCACATCCAAATCATCAGTATTTTTGCTTGTTTGAAGGAGGCTATCATGGGCGAATGGCACTCTCTTTTGGGCAAATCTTGCTATTTACTTAAATGGCCCTTATCCTATATATTTAAGAAGTTCATCCTCACTACTTGATTTATCTCAACATGCAGCCCATCCACGTCATCACATAAGCCACATCAGCAATCCTATTGCTATTAAGCATTTCTTTTTCACCGGTAACAGCCATGCATGTGTCCCCTCAGCAAACAAAAGACAATTTTATATTTAACAAATCTGCCACTTCATTCAAATAAAAAACCAATAAAATGAAACGTGGGAGATACGCAGTCGTCCGAGAAACTAAATCGACCTAGCGTTTCCATCGACCCGGCGTTTCCTCTTCGTAACAAACGAGCCCATAACTAGAAGATGAGCCTAGACCTCGATGGTCTTCCCACCTATTCATAACAGCATGTTTCCTCTTCATAACAAGCGATGCATCTTTGGTCTTCCCACCGATTCTCTTAATTAATCCCATTGTAGCCATGGAAATGGAGCGCCGGCGCGAGCGACCTCGACGCCAAGATGGGGCTGGATGCTACGCCACCGTGCCGCATCTGGACCTACAACGCGTTGTTCGCATCTGCATGGGCTTCACTCGGCCGGCCATGTCCAACCGTCCGTACGGACTTCACCCGGCCGCGCTGCCCTCCACGCCCCAGTCTATGCTGCCGCGGAACCAGCAAGAGCTCTTGCCGCTGCCCCATAGTAGAGGCCCTCAGCCCTCCTGCCTGTTGTCCCGTCATGGAGCATGGTGAGTTGGTCGGCGTGGCGTGACGTGCGATGGGAGTAGAGGAAAATGGCTCTTTGAAGTAAGGATATATATCTAATTTTTCTTATGTTGTGTCAACATCACTATAGCCAGAAGCTTGTGAGATTTTATTTCAATTGGCACGGTGAACTCCTCTATCATTGGCTTCAGTGTTCCTGTCAGCAAGGTAAATGGGATTCTTTCCTGATCATTGAATCTAAAGGCCAGTGTTATTACTAATATATATTTCACTTGACCGTGAATCATATTAGAATTGGATGATTTGCCCCACGGCATTTCACTCATATCTGTGCATTGGGTTTTGTTCAGAGATTTTTTTTATATATACTTACAGGAGAAGCCCACCGGTCCATCTCTTTGTGTCTTTTATCTGTTGATCTTCCATTGTTGTGTTAATTAAAGCGGAGCATTACAGAGTTCTCTCCTAAAGGTACGACATTCAAAATCATATTCTGGTTTCACATTAACAATATATGTTCATTCCCTATGGTAACCATTGCGACCTAATTCTAGCATATAATCACCGGTTATCTTTGTTCTCTATTTTGCATCCCTAGCTAGAAATAGTTCAATATGTCAATTCACTGACTTTTCTTGCTATGTTCATATGTAAATTTCTGTCTAATATATTCAAATTTCATTTTTTTTCGGTGCAGACTCATGATATTCAATTTTTCTAACTGTGATCATCGATTTCCCAATGAGTAGTAACATGGGTATTCTAACCTTCCTCTTTTCTAGATCTGACATTTCTAAGTAATGTTCCCTTTTTACTGTTGTCAAAGTGTTCTCAATGAAATCTTTAAAGAGCCACAACAGCGAAGGCATTTTCCTTTGCCACAAGGCCAATGCCAGTCAAGTTGCCATCAACTCTATGACCATGTAGCGAAGGCATTTGATTATCCGACAGTGTGCTCCTGGTTCTATGGTGTGGCTTAGTCGTTGGTGGTCATACACTAAGAGGAATATAACCATGTAGCCAATTTGTATAGCTCAATTCCTTGCCATCTTTGAAAAATTAGTGCTACCAAACTTTCATGACCGAGGATTATCAACAATTTGTTTATGTTCATGTTCAACTTTTTTAGATCTAGATGGTCATGTTGAGAAATATAGTTGTACCTTCTTGGGATAGATGATTTGCCTTGAAATATTAGGACTTTCTTTTGACTGCATGGAGAAGAGGGGCATCAAAATAATGGGAGGGATAAAGATTGTTAAAGAAGTTATATATCGATAGGCTATTTGAGATGGAAATTGCCATTATGTGTGGTGTATTTGGAAAACATGTAATGGAAACATCTTGATAATGTATTTTCAAACTTTGATTCTTCGGCCAACTGGAAACTTAATTACATGTTAACAAAGAGTACGCTGATCATGAAAATTGCCACTTCACTATAATCATGAAATCATCAGTGCTACATTTTCCACCATACATTCCCGCAGCAACGCGCAGGGAATTGTCTAGTATCCTAGAATGGAGCAGTTACAAGTTTAATTATAACTAATGCGACAAAATGCAATATCTTTAGGATACTTAGCAAGTGTGGCCGAAAAAATATTTAGCGACTGTTGCATGTGTTTCTAACTGCTGAGAGAACTCCAACTTGGTTTGGCTCTGCAAAGCGTATGATTGAGACTAAACAAATGCAACATCGTTTAAAGAAAATGGGTTCTAAACTTATCAACACTTACGAGTGCAAAGTGCAATATAGTAATATCCTCTTGACTTCGAATGAAAACAAATGACGGCGAGAGGCGCATGATTCAGACTAAAAAAATATGCAAAGCGCATGCTTCAGAATAAAAAAATGCAACCAAATAGTAATGAAACATCTATCCTCTTGGCAATCGAATGAAAACATTGATGGATGAAGAAGCACTCACTCACTCGGGAGAGAAACGCTCTGGCGGAGGAGCCCGGCCGGCCGGCGATCTGTGTGATTAGGTGGCCCTTCTCGATGAGGAAGAAGTGGAGTGTTCTTTTCCTCGACGGGAACAAAGAGGTGGTTTATCTCTGGTGATTCATGTAACCATGCCCGTTAGAGGCCAATTTGAATTATCACTTATTTTCCTTCGTCAAATCCCTTCTAGGCCCATGCTCATTTTCAGAAGTAAAAAAGTGTTAGCTTCGATTCTTCTACGAGCTATATGCAAGTAATCTTAAAATTGATTTTGGATCAGTCAATTTTTTAGCAATTGATCTTTGCTTTGAGATTCATACTTTTTTTCCTGCGCTATTTTGTGAGCTGGTTGAGCGATATTTTGAATCACCACATATTTGGGTCATTTAATTTGGTATTGAGCTGAAGCCCATTACCTATGCCACCCAGCAGTCGCTCTCACCCTTTGTTTTTTTCTGTTTTTATGTGTTTCTCCTTTAGTTTTGTCTTTATTAGTTGGTTTTTATTTTTTATGTTTAGGTATTTTGGAATGTTGGCGAGCGTAAATATATACACACAAATAATATGTTATGTGTGCGAAAATTACACTATTACATGATTGTTCTTTGCATACTACTACAAAAACTGCAATTTTAGTGTAAAGTTGCATGAATTTTTTTTAAATCATTATCTTTTTTCTTAAAAGAGTAATACCAATGTCAGTACTTCATTGTTCCTTATAACACTTTATGATTTTGATTTTGATTTAGTTGTTATTTCTTTTTCTTTATTCTTTAAGGGTAATACCGATGCCACGAATTCATTCGTTCGTAGGATTTTTTTGCGCATAAATTCCACTATCATATGTTTATTCTTACATATTTTTAAAAGGTGCAATTTGTGCATGTTGTGTGCATATTTTGTCATTGTTTTTTTTAGAAAAAAATCATTTTCTTTCATCGAAAAGGCTAATGCTGATGGCAACAATTCATTTTTTCTTAGAAAAACTCATTATTTGATTTTGATTTAGTTGTTATTTCATTTTCTTTCTTCATAAAGGGTAATACCAAAGCACTAATTAATTCATTCTTATAAGAAATTGATCGAGACTGCAATCGCTGAAGTTGATGTCGCATGAAGTACTATGAGTAGTAGTATGAGTTACTAAGTGACTCACGGGAAGTTATACAATGCATCATTGCATGTTCATCTTAGTTATTTACACATAATCATGTCTACTCCAGGATAACCAAGAACACCATATTGTTTGGGAAAAAATGGGAAGAGATTAAATATTATTTAGCACCCCATTGTATTTGTCTTGTGGTCAGTTAATAAGCAATAACCTCTTATAACACGCGATATTTGGATCACAAAAAATACATAGCTAGTGCTAGGAGTGTCTCAAAATGCCAATATGATGTATTATATACATTGTATCTAAACTATTGCAATTTTGGTATAAAAAAAGAATATGACTATTGGTTCTTCACATTTGCTCAGCTATTCATAGGATACAACTTTCTCACCACCTCCATATTTTCATGTTAGTTTTTATGTAGGTGCCTCGCTATAGATATTGATGGATAGTGTTATAGGCTAATGAATATATGGTTTAATTACCTCTAGTTCTTCAATTGAACTCTACAACTTGCACTGTCAAACTTAATAGAATTTAACTGCTGATGGATTTAAAACTATTGAGATTGGCTACATATAAAGTTACTTTGTACTATTATTTTTTTCTCTTTGTAATATTATTACTCTAAAAATATCTTAATGTAAAGTTAAATATGTGATAGTTGTACCATCTGGAACATTGCAAATAAAAATAATTAATTGTCAAGTAAAAGGACCATTTGTATTACGTGGATTGCAAATTTTGCATATTCCCGCCATCATTATTAAGATAATTCAGCTTGTGTTGCGCATGTGGGAACTGGTTACCCAGAATAACATCAATGACAAGTTCTATGCTCATTTCACAAAAAAAAGACAAGTTCTATGCTCATAAATTGCAGCATATGACCAAAATAAATAGTGTTGCATATTGTTGGATGTTGCCCCCCATCCGCCTCTTGCAAATTTGTTGGTGGGCCCTGGCAAGAGGGTTGAGGGGCAAGAGGTGTTGGGGAACGTAGTAATAATTCAAAAAAAATTCCTATGTTTCACCAAGATCAATCTAGGAGATGCTAGTAACGAGAGAGAAGGAGTGCATCTTGATACCCTTGTAGATCGCTAAGCGGAAGCGTTACAAGAACGCGGTCGATGGAGTCATACTCGCGGCGATTCAAATCGCGGAAGATCCGATCCAAGCGCCGAACGGACGACGCCTCCGTGTTCAACGCACGTACAGCCCGGGGACCTCTCCTCCTTCTTGATCCAGCAAGGGGAGAGGAGAAGTTGAGGGAGAACTCCGGCAACACGATGGCATGGTGGCGATGGAGCTCGTGGTTCTCCCGCAAAGCTTCGTTAAGCACTATGGAGGAGGAGCTGTTGGAGGAGGGAGGGGCTACGCCAGGGAAGGGTGCGGCAGGCCTCCCACCCCCCTCTATTTATAGGGTGAAGGGGAGAGGGGGCCGGCCCTCCTAGATGCATCTAGAGGGGGCGGCGGCCAGGAGGGGAAACTTGCCTCCCAAGCAAGGTGGGAGGCGCCCCCCTCCCCTAGGGTTTCCAACCCTAGGCGCCTTGGGCCCTTGGGGGGCGCACCAGCCCACTAGCGGGCTGGTTCCCTCCCATATTCAGCCTATTAAGTCCTCCGGGGCAGGTGGCCCCACCCGGTGGACCCCCGGACACCTTTCGGTGGCCCCGGTACAATACCGATAACCCCCGAAACCATTCCGGCAACTAAAACTGGACTTCCCATATATATTCACCTCTGGCCCATTCTGGAACTCCTTGTGACATCCGGGATCTCATCCGGGACTCCGAACAACCTTCAGCAACCACATACAATTTCCCATAACAACTCTAGTGTCACCGAACCTTAAGTGTGTAGACCCTACGGGTTCGGGAACCATGCAGACATGACCATGACATCTCTCCGGCCAATAACCAACAACGGGTTCTGCATACCCATGTTGGGTCCCACATGTTCCACGATGATCTCATCGGATGAACCACGATGTCGGGGATTCAATCAATCCCGTATACAATTCCCTTTGTCCATCAGTATGTTACTTGCCCGAGATTCGATCATCGGTATCCCCATACCTCGTTCAATCTCGTTACCGGCAAGTCCCTTTACTCGTTCTGTAACGCATGATCCCATGGCTAACTCCTTAGTCACATTGAGCTTGTTATGATGATGCATTACCGAGTGGGCCCAGAGATACCTCTCCGTCATACAGAGTGACAAATCCCAGTCTCGATTCGTGCCAACCCAACAGACACTTTGGAGATACCTGTATTGCACCTTTATAGTCATCCAGTTACGTTGTGACGTTTGATACACCCAAAGCACTCCTACGGTATCTGGGAGTTGCACAATCTCATGGTCTAAGGAAACGATACTTGACATTAGAAAAGCTCTAGCAAATGAACTACACGATCTTGTGCTACGCTTAGAATTGGGTCTTGTCCATCACATCATTCTCCTAATGATGTGATCCCATTATCAATGACAGCCAATGTCCGTGGTTAGGAAACCACAACCATCTATTGATCAACTAGCTAGTCAACTAGAGGCTCACTAGGGACATGTTATATCTATGTATTCACACATGTATTACGGTTTCCGGTTAATACAATTATAGCATGAACAATAGACAATTATCATGAACAAGGAAATATAATAATAACCATTTTATTATTGCCTCTAGGGCATATTTCCAACAGTCTCCCACTTGCACTAGAGTCAATAATCTAGTTACATTGTGATGAATCGAACACCCATAGAGTTCTGGTGTTGCTCATGTTTTGCTCGTGTAAGAGATTTAGTCAACGGATCTGCAACATTCAGATCCGTGTGCACTTTACAAATATCTATGTTTGCATCTTGAATATATTCACTAATGGAGTTGAAAGCGACGCTTGATGTGTCTGGTCTTCTTGTGAAACCTGGGCTCCTTGGCAAGGGCAATAGCTCCAGTGTTGTCACAGAATAGAGTCATCGGGCCCGACGCATTGGGAATAACTCCTAGGTCGGTGATGAATTCCTTCATCCAGACTGCTTCCTGCGCTGCCTCCGAGGCAGCTATGTACTCCACTTCACATGTAGATCCCGCCACGACGCTTCGCTTGCTGCTGCACCAGCTGACTGCCCCACCATTCAAAATGTACACTATCCGGTTTGTGACTTGGAGTCATCCATATCTGTGTCGAAACTAACATCGACGTAACCCTTTACGACGAGCTCTTCGTCACCTCCATAAACGAGAAACATATCCTTAGCCCTTTTCAGGTACTTCAGGATATTCTTGACCATTGTCCAGTGTTCCATACTGGGATCACTTTGGTACCTCCCTACCAAACTTACGGCAAGGTTCACATCAGGTCTGGTACATAGCATGGCATACATAATAGAGCCCATGGCTGAGGCATACGGGATGACACTCATCTTTTCTCTATCTTCTACCGAGGTCGGGCATTGAGCTGTGCTCAATCTCACACCTTGTAATACAGGCAAGAACCCCTTCTTGGACTGATCCATAATTGAACTTCTTCAATATCTTATCAAGGTACATGCTTTGTGAAAGACCAATGAGGCGTCTCGATCTATCTCTATAGATCTTGATGCCTAATATGTAAGCAGCTTCTCCAAGGTCCTTCATTGAAAATCACTTATTCAAGTAGGCTGAAAGGATCGATATGGTTGACTAGAGGGGGTGAATAGGCAACTACCAATTTTTACTTATCTTTACCAAATTAAACTTTGCATCAAAGTAGGTTATCTAGATGTGCAACTAGGTGAGCAACCTATATGATGCAATAACAACAAGCATACAAGCAAGGAAGAGAAGTAACACTAGAGAGCTTGCACAAGTAGAGGTAAGAGATAACCAAGAGTGGATCCGGTGAAGACGAGGATGTGTTACCGAAGTTCCTTCCTTTTGAGGGGAAGTACGTCTCCGTTAGAGCTGTGTGGAGGCACAATGCTCCCCAAGAAGCCACTAGGGCCACCGTATTCTCCTCACGCCCTCACACAATGCGAGATGCCGTGATTCCACTATTGGTGCCCTTGAAGGCGGCGACCGAACCTTTACAAACAATGTTGGGGCAATCTCCACAACTTAATCGGAGGCTCCCAACAAAACCATGAAGCTTCACCACAATGGACTATGGCTCCGTGGTGGCCTCAACCGTCTAGGATGCTCAAACACCCAAGAGTAACAAGATCCGCTAGGGATGAGTGGGGGAATCGAAAATCCCTTGGTGGAAGTGTAGATCGGGGCCTTCTCAACCACTCCCGAGCAAATCAACAAGTTTGATTGGCTAGAGAGATAGATCGGGCGAAAATGGAGCTTGGAGCATTTAATGGAGCTTGAGCAATAAATGGAGCTTGGGGAGGAAGAGGTAGGTAAAAGGAAAGAAGGGGACCCCCTTATATAGTGGGGGCAACAATCCAACTGTTGCCCCTCACCAACCAGCCCCGCACAAGGCGGTACTACCGCTAAGAGGGGGCAGTACTACCGCTAGGTCAGCGGTACTGCCGCACCAGCTAGCGGTACTGCCGCGCAGAGGAGACTAGTAGGGAAAAGGACCCAACACGGTACTACCGCGGTGGTAGGGGCGGTACTACCGCTCCTGGAACGGTACTACCGCCTCTACAACCGCAACTAGTGCCGCAAAACCCGACACGAGAAAAGACCCCTCAAATTAAGGCGGTAGGAGCTAGACTGCCCAGCGGTACTATGGCAACGGGGTCACGGGTGGTACTACCGCTGAGGAGCGGTACTGCCGCTTGTGACCCTTCGGCCGTACTACCGCTTGTAGTGCGGTACTACCGCTGGGACACAGAAGAGAGAGAGAATCTCTCCAAAGAGGCTGAGGATGAGGCGGTGGTGCCAGGCACCCCAGCGGTACTACTACTGTGGAGACACGGGCGATACTACCGCTGTGGAGCAGTACTGCCGCTTGTGGCTCCTCAGCGGTACTACCGCTGGGTGGCGCGGTACTACCGCAGGGACCCAGACAGGACAAGGAAGAGAGGAGAGATCTCTTCAATGGAATGGAAAAGCTCGGAGGGTGAGAAGCTGATGTGTACGTGTTGATTCCACCCATGCAATACCCCAGCGAACCCCCTCTTGATAGTACGGTGCCCTCTACGCAACTAGTCCACCGAGAGAGAAACGAAATAGCTACACCGTCTAGAAAGACACTCCGAGGGGAAGAAAATGTCTCGTGCTAGGGGAGAATCTGTGAACTATTCAAAGCACATGATTAGTCCACAAACATGTTGTCATCAATCACCAAAACTACCTTGAGAGAGATATGCCGTAACAGTCTCCCCCTTTTTGGTGGATCAATGACAACTAGGGATTTGCGCAAGGAAAAGAAATAAATGTAAAAAACTAAGAACTACAAAATATAGACAGGCTCCCCCAGAATGTGTGCACCTAGTGAGAGGAGCATTCAGAAAGCAAGACACACACATCCGGATCAACACTCCCCCTACATCTTATAGTCCAACAATTCTAAGCACAAGATATATGAGAGAAGAGTATAAAACAGGACAAGCATGCAACTCATAATAAACTACAGTACTGAATAGACATAAGTAATAAGGTAGCGATAGGGAGCATATGTCTCACACCATATGTCTAGAACTTAGGTCTCACAGGCACCAAACCAAACCAAACAAAGACACCGAGAGAACACACAAGAAAACACAAGACAACAAACACAAAGCACGACACAAATCCCTACACTCTCTCCCCCTTTGGCAGCGAGACACCAAAAAGGGAAAAGAGTGATGCTACAACTCCAGGTGATGGCAAGCTGAGGATCTCGAAACATCAAATCTCAGCGTGATCGTCT
Source organism: Triticum aestivum (assembly GCF_018294505.1). Taxonomy (NCBI): domain Eukaryota; kingdom Viridiplantae; phylum Streptophyta; class Magnoliopsida; order Poales; family Poaceae; genus Triticum; species Triticum aestivum. The sequence goes on along the minus strand of NC_057800.1, from coordinate 684,602,129 downwards.
ACATCTCCATCGTGGGTTGAAAACTGCTCGGCATCGGAGTCGGTCCAAGGGCAGTGCTGATGAATCCACTCCTCCTCTTCAGTGATCTGACCCTCAGAACCACTGGCAACTGTCGCTCCCAACTGACGCATGAGCTCCTTGTGGCGCATCCTGGCATGCTTCTCCGACACATGAGTCATGTACTGACCATGAGACTCCATGCAGAAAAGCTTCTTCAACTTGTTTTTAAGCTTCTTCGCCCACGAGGGTTCAGCACTAGAGGGGCCAATATCCTCCTCGTGATCATCAGTGGCTGCCCCACCCTCGGTCTCCATGGCAGCAGTAGCAGCAGAAGCAGACGGACCCCCTGTTTGAGGCGTTGGGGTGACCCAATTGTCCTTCTTCCTCAGACGCTTGATCTCATGAGAAACCAAGTCTCCAGTCTCTAGCAACACTCTGGGATAGGTCTATGCCCAGGCCCTCTCAATGAGCCTCGTGATGAATGGACCATATATCAGGCACTTGCGCTCAGACACGGTAGAGAGAAGTTCAGACCACATGACATGAGAAATATCCAGGCTCTCTCCAGTGCTTGCTTCCTTCTCATGCTGACAGAAAAGGAGCATGTCCACGAGGTAAGAGTGGACCATATCCAGATTCCCGATCCGAGGGAAGAGAGTCTCACGGAAGATGCGATGAAGAATGTCCAGATACAGAGACAGCTCATAGGTCTTCTTCTCAGTTACTGGGTGAACTTTCATAGTGGAGTAGGGCCAAAGGGCTTGCTTGTGGGTGGACGTAGCATTGCGGTGAGGGCGGAAACCGACAGGAGTCTCAAGCCCGTGATCCACCACATCAAGTAACTCCATGAAAGCCTTCCACTTGACGGAAAGCAGCTTGCCATTGGTCATCCATGTCAGAGTCCTGTCGACATCCGTCCCAAGATGGACGGTGGCATAGAATTGAGCCACCAAATCTGCATCGAAATCCTTGTTGAATTGCATGATCCTGAGAATGTTCAGCTGAGTGCACATCTGAAGGGCTTCGCCAAAGTACTCCGGGTCCTTCTCCATAGCATCAGTGTCAATGGAGCGAACATCAGCAAAGAGATTCTTCTTGGCCTTGATCACATCAAAGTAGATGGCAAACTGAAAACGCTTCCAGAACGGGCGGTTGACCAAAGTGGGTTCTTGGTCCACCGCATAGGGGTTGCGGCGACGCTTCTCCCAAAACTCCTTGTTGGTCATCTCAGTCACAATCTTCCCTTTTGGCTTTTTGGCGGATCTCTTCGTTTGCTGAGGAGGTGGAGGAACACTTGCAGATGCGCTTGCTGGAGGCGGTTGGGTGCTCGAAGAACCACCGGTTGGCTCAGAGGTGCGGTAACGTTTTGATGTTGCACGCCCGGGGTTGATACGGCGAGCTTGATGCTCAGAAGGGTCATCACCTGGAGCCAAACACAAGAACACGCAAAACAACCAGAAAGAACGAGCATAAGCCAACAAACACAACAAAAATAATCAAGGTAAGGTAGGAATTTGATGGGATTTGGCATGCAGTGGTAGTACCGTGACATGCCCGCGGTAGTACCGCCCAAGCGGTAGTACCGCCCCAAAGAGAGAGGTAGTATCGCTCGAGGTCAAGCGGTAGTACCGCTCCAACGAGAGCGGTAGTACTGCTCGAGCCCAAGCGGTAGTACCGCTCCAACGAGAGCGGTAGTACTGCTCGAGGCGGAGAAACAGCAGTTTCCTATAGCACGAGGCGGAGAAACAACGGTTTCCTACTACCGTGGTCAGATCTGGCACTACCGGCCTGCCAAATTCAAAAATATTCCTACCAAACTCTAATCGAGATAGTCTAGTTGCCTTCTGCAACCAACTCAAGCCTAGATTTAGCCAAAAATCTAGAGATGCAACCACCATTTCCCCTAAGAAACAAGATCTGAAAACGAGACAAAAGGAAAGAAGGAACGGGGGCAATACCGGCATCCATGGCAAGAGAACTGGGTGGGGATCGACTCCACAAAAGGAAATGGAGAGGGACGCCCCGGAGACGGAGATCCGCCGGAGCCCTCCCGCGGCGAGTGGAGGCTGGAGAGAGGAAGAAGAAAGAGGGGGGCGAATGGGTATGGGGGAGAGGAAACCTCCCCCTGCCCCGATATAACCCTCTGGTCCCATCCCTCAGCGGTAGTACCGCGCTGGGGGCGGTAGTACCGCCCAGCACGCCACGGCAACCAAACAAACAAGGCTTTTTCTCGAAGGAAAGACACAAACGGCAAGAAAAGAGAGCACACGAGAAAACGACCAAGAGACACCTCTTCAAAAGAGGGCGGTGGCCGAGGCCACCTATGTTTGAGTCAAGAGGTATGGCGCCGCGAGGATTTTAACCTTGGGCCCATGACCAAAACTCGTCTTTGAAACACAAGTACCATCAACAATGGCTAAAGTGAAAGTCTTGATCAATTTATGCATAATGGGGGAGGGAGAGTTCATTGAGAGAACAACACTCCCCCTATGTCCATGCCTACACCTAAACTAGACAACAAATTGAGTGTGGTGGGGTGTGCAAGGGTTCAAGCCACATTGCTCGAATCAATGATATTTAGCTCATGCCTTAACTCGCGAAATCTTGCTTCATCCAAGGGCTTCGTTGAACTCGATCTCTCCTCGCCTAATGTGATCCCGGATGAAGTGATACCGAATCTCAATATGCTTCGTCTTGAAGTGTTGCACCGGGTTAAGAGAGATCTTGATGGCACTTTCATTGTCACACCAAAGAGGCACTTTGTCACAAGTGACACCGTAATCCTTTAAAGTTTGCCTCATCCATAGGAGTTGTGCACAACAACTACCGGCGGCAACATACTCCGCCTCAGTGGACGAGAGAGACACACAACTTTGCTTTTTGGAAGACCAACTTACCAAAGAGCAACCAAGGAATTGGCACCCTCCGGAAGTGGACTTCCTATCCACTTTGTCTCCCGCCCAATCGGAAGCCGAGTACCCTACAAGCTTGAAGTTTGATCCTCTTGGGTACCATAAGCCAAAGTTTGGGGTATGAGCCAAATATTGAAAGATTCGTTTGACCGCCACATAGTGACTTTCCTTAGGTGCGGCTTGAAACCGTGCACAAATTCCCACACTCAACATGATGTCCGGTCTAGATGCACAAAGGTAAAGCAAGGATCCAATCATGGAATGATATACCTTTTGATCCACCACTTTACCATTGGGATCTAAGTCAAGTTGGCACTTGGTGGGCATTGGAGTGGAAGCCGGCTTGACGTCACTTAGCTTGAATCTCTTGAGCATGTCTTGAGTGTATTTGGATTGATTGATGAAGGTTCCTTCTCTTCTTTGCTTCACTTCGAAACCTAGAAAGAACTTCAACTCTCCCATGGAGGACATCTCAAACTTTGAGGTCATGAGAGCGGCAAATTCCTCATTGAAAGCTTTGTTAGGAGAACCAAAGATAATATCATCAATGTATAATTGGCACGCAAACAACTCCCCTTTGACCTTCTTAGTAAAAAGAGTGGGGTCGATTATCCCAACTTCAAAACCACGGTCTTGTAACAACTCGGTAAGGTGGTCATACCACGCACGTGGGGCTTGTTTAAGGCCATAGAGTGCCTTATCGAGTTGATACACATGATCGGGAAAGTAGGGATCCTCGAACCCGGGGGGTTGCTTGACGTAAACCAACTCATTAATAGGACCATTAAGAAAAGCACTCTTCACATCCATTTGTTGTAACTTAAAGTTATGATGAGAAGCATATGCAATCAACATGCGAATGGATTAAAGACGAGCAACGGGAGCAAAGGGTTTCACCGTAGTCGATACCCTCGACTTGGGAGTAGCCTTGTGCTACCAAACGAGCCTTGTTGCGAATGATAATCCCATGGGCATCTTGCTTGTTCTTAAATATCCACTTGGTTCCTATGACATTGTGATTCCCTGTCGGTCTTGGCACCAATCTCCACACTTTGTTGCGCTCGAAGTTGTTGAGTTCTTCATGCATGGCATTGAGCCAATCCGGATCTTCTAGCGCTTCATAGACCTTGTGGGGTTCCACACAAGAGACAAACGCGTGATGCTCACAATAATTTGCTAATTTTCTACGAGTGCTTACCCCCTTTCTTAAGCTTCCATGCACATTCGCCATGAGATGATCCTTGGTGGAGAGCTTGGAAGCAACCTTGGCGGCAAGACGCTCTAATTCCTCCTCGGGGGTGAGACGAGGAGTGGTCACTTGATCATCTTGAGCGTCGTCTTGGGCTTGTTCTTGTTCTTGAACTTGCTCGGAGGAGAAAACTTGACCTTGGGCATCACTTGATGTGTCAACACCGTCTTGAGCGTGATCTTGCCCTTGGTCATGTTCTTGAATATGAGGGCCTTCATGTTGAACTTCGGAAGTGTGTGGGCCTTGGGTTGGTGAGGGCTCCACTTGAGTGGATCTTTGTCCTTCTCCTTCGGCCAAAAGGGGTTCCTTAATGGGTAGTATAAAGCCAACACCCATTCTTCTTATGGCTTGGGGAGGAATTTCATCACCTACATCACAAGTGCCACTTTGCTCCACTTGGGAGCCGTTATTCTCATCAAACTCCACATTACACGTCTCCTCAATAAGTCACGTGGATTTATTGAGGACACGGTAAGCATGAGAGTTTGTAGCATAGCCAACAAATATGCCCTCATAAGCTCTAGCCTCAAATTTAGACAACCGAACACCTTTCTTGAGAATGAAACACTTACACCCGAATACCCGGAAGTACTTGAGGTTGGGCTTATTACCGATGAGTATCTCGTATGGAGTCCTGTTCAAGCCCTTGCGGAGGTAGAGCCGATTGGATGCATGACACGTGGTGTTGATGGCTTCGGCCCAAAAGTTGTACAGAGACTTGAACTCTGCCATCATGGTCCTTGCCGCATCCATCAACGTCCGGTTCTTCCTCTCTGCAACACCGTTTTGTTAAGGGGTGTAGGTTGCGGAATATTGATGCTTGATTCCCTCATCACTAAGAAACTCATCCAAGGTGTAGTTCTTGAACTCGGTGCCGTTGTCACTTCTTATTGTCAAGATCTTTGCATTGTGTTGACGTTGTGCTTCATTTGCAAAGTCAATGACAGTTTGTTGGGTCTTGCTCTTCCTCTTGAAGAAATACACCCACGTGTACCTTGAGTAGTCATCCACAATCACCAAGCAATACTTCCTACCTCCAAGACTATCGAAGGATGGATGCCCAAAGAGATCCATGTGAAGGAGCTCCAAAGGCCTCTTTGAATAAATGATAGTCATGGGAGGGTGAGCCTTCTCATGTAGCTTTCCTTTGATACAGGCACTGCAAGCACGATCTTTAGCAAAACTAACATTCGTTAGTCCACGGACATGGTCCCCCTTGAGGAGACTTTGCAAAGATCTCATATTGACATGGGCTAAACGGCGATGCCAAAGCCATCCCACATCAACTTTAGCCATTAGGCATGTCGCGGTCTTAGTGGGTCGCTCCGAAAAGTTAATCACATATAGACCGTTCTCGACATGCCCAACAAAAGCTACTTTAAGAGTCTTGCTCCACAAGAGGGACACGGTATCGATATCAAAGAAAGTGGCAAAGCCCATGATTGCAAGTTGACGAACGGAAAGTAAATTGTATGCAAGGGACTCAACAAGCATGACCTTCTCGATCGTGAGATCATGAGAGATGACCACCTTGCCAAGTCCCAATACCTTAGAAGATGAGGCGTCACCCCACTCGACATTGGTGGGCATAGATGGAACCTTGTGCATGTCCACCACCAAGTCCTTGCTTCCGGTCATACGATTTGTAGCTCCGCTATCGAGCAACCATGATCCCCCACCGGAAGCAAACACCTACAAGAGATCAATGCTTGGTTTTAGGCACCCATTTTGTAATGGGTCCTTTGATGTTAGTAACAAGGGTTTTTGGAACCCAAATAGACCATTCAATGTATTCATGAGGAGAACCAACAAATTTGGCATAAACATGCCCATCACTAGCACGGCATAACACATAAGAAGGATTAAAATCACCGGCTTTGTTGGGAGGGGTGACATTGCCCTTCTTGACATTGTTCTTCTTCTTCTCTTCGGAGGCACTCTCTCCCTCCTTCACAAAGGTTTGCATGAGAGGAGGAGGTCGTTTGGTCTTGTCATTCTTCTTCTTGTTCGTGGAGTCGGGCACGTACCCAACCCCTTCCTTGGCCACAACTCCCTTTTGGTTGATCAGGAGATCGTTGAGGTTCTTCTTGCCTTGTATGCAAGTCGCAAGACCTCTCTCAAGTTGCCCCTTTAGCTTAGCGTTCTCCTCAATGAGATGCACATGCTCACAACACGGGTTAGTAGAATTTGCATTATCAATTAACATCATACGAGGGAAAGTGGCTTTTTCCTTGGTTAGCTTTACTTGAAGTTGATCATGAGACTCTTTGAGGCTAGCATGAGCACCCTTCAAGACCTTGTGAGCCTTGTCAAGTAGATCAAACTCCTCTTTGAGTCTAGCAAGATCAACCTCAAGTTTGGCCTTCTCGGAGTTTAGCACATGAGAAACTATGAGGACATGATCATAATCTTTCTTTAACTTAGCATGATCAACGTTGTCTGACTCCTCAAGAGCCAAACGAAGACCATGCTCTTCCTCAAGAGAATTGGAAAGATCCGAAATCTTATCGGCATAGTCACGACTATGCCCTTCCATCTTAGTGATGGTGTCTTCGTGAGCCTCGATCATGTCATTGGCTTCACCAAGTTGTTCCAAGAGAGCAACAAAGTGCTTCTTGGATTTTCCCTTGAGTTTGCCCATAAAGGCCTCAAACTCGTTAGCCTCCACATTAGCTCCCTCAAGTTCATTAATGCTATCCATCGGAGAAGGATGATTAATGATGGTAGTTTTGATATTGGGGGTTACCTTGTTGGTGGCTTTAGCCATGAGGCACTTGGCGGTGATGCTCTCATTGGGTGAGTCGAAGAGAGACACCCGTGAAGTCGTCGCAATGGCAACGGAGGCCACAAACTCATCCAACACTTTGCTTGAGGTCAAAGTGTGGAAGTCCGGTCTTTGACGAATGACGGAGGACATGGCCTTGTGGTAGGGCATCATTGCCTTGAGGAATTTGCGCTTGATCCAATTGTCATCTGTGTCCTTGCTCCCGTGATCTCGTAGTGAGACCGCGAGTTTGGTTACTCTCCGATAAAGCTCACGAGGTTCTTCATCTTCTTTCATAGCAAACTCACCGGCCTCATCTTGCACCACTTCATAGTTGGAGCGTTGAATGCTTGCGCTTCCCCTGTAGAGAGAGACAACACAATGCCATGGATCTTTGGCCAAGGCGGAGGGACGAAGATGAGGTAGGTCTTCGGGTGGAATTGCATCTTCAATGATGAAGAGAGCATTCTCATTGAATTGATTATCCATGGCTTCTCGAGGAGTGAAGTTGCTTGGATCATGCGGATAAAACCTTCTTCGATGATTCTTCAAAGGTTAGTGTTCACATGATTTAAATGACGTTTAAAGCGGTAAACCCAAGAATCAAAGTCCTCATTTTTCACAATCTCAGGGGGAGGACCGGCATGATTCAAATGAGTAGAAGGAACCGGTCCACCATAAACAAGTGGTGGTTCCACATGAGCAAAGATGCCGGTGCCATTTTTACCACTAGAAGATGGAGCCTTTTCACTACTAGCTTCCCCCTTGTCGGGGATAACATCCGTCACCTTGTTGGTGGGATCACCCACTTTCAACGGTGCGGTGGAAAGTTTAAGCCCCTCAAGAAATTTAGTAAACATGCTTTCAACCTCGGTCGTCATGGAGGTCTTCAATGTCTCTAAGGCCACATTGAATTCCTCATGAGAGACCGAGGTTCCCCCATCGCCCGTGGACGAGATCGGATTCACACCGGAGTGTTCCTCCACACCGTCTACGGTATCAACCATACTCTTTGGACGGTACAGTCCTTAATAAAGAGACGAGGCTCTGATACCAATTGAAAGGATCGATATGGTTGACTAGAGGGGGGGTGAATAGGCAACTACCAATTTTTACTTTTCTTTACCAAATTAAACTTTGCATCAAAGTAGGTTATCTAGATGTGCAACTAGGTGAGCAACCTATATGATGCAATAACAACAAGCATACAAGCAGGAAGAGAAGTGACACTAGAGAGCTTGCACAAGTAGAGGTAAGAGATAACCAAGAGTGGATCCGGTGAAGACGAGGATGTGTTACCAAAGTTCCTTCCTTTTGAGGGGAAGTACGTCTCTATTAGAGCGGTGTGAAGGCACAATGCTCCCCAAGAAGCCACTAGGGCCACCATATTCTCCTCACGCCCTCACACAATGCGAGATGTCGTGATTCCACTATTGGTGCCCTTGAAGGCGGCGACCGAAACTTTACAAACAAGGTTGGGGCAATCTCCACAACTTAATCGGAGGCTCCCAACAAAACCACAAAGCTTCACCACAATGGACTATGGCTCCGTGGTGACCTCAACCATCTAGGGTGCTCAAACACCCAAGAGTAACAAGATCCGCTAGGGATGAGTGGGGGAATCGAAAATCCCTTGGTGGAGTGTAGATCGGGGCCTTCTCAACCACTCCCGAGCAAATCAACAAGTTTGATTGGCTACAGAGATAGATCGGGCGAAAATGGAGCTTGGAGCATTTAATGGAGCTTGAGCAATAAATGGAGCTTGGGGAGGAAGAGGTAGGTCAAAGGGAAGAAGGGGAACCCCTTATATAGTGGGGGCAACAATCCAACCGTTGCCCCTCACCAACCAGCCCCGCACAGGGCGGTACTACCGCTAAGAGGGGCGGTACTACCGCTAGGTCAGCGGTACTGCCGCACCAGCCAGCGGTACTGCCGCGTAGAGGAGACTAGTAAGGAAAAGGACCCAACGCGGTACTACCGCGGTGGTAGGGGCGGTACTACCGCTCCTGGAACGGTACTACCGCCTCTACAACCGCAACTAGTGCCGCAAAACCCGACACGAGAAAAAGACCCCTCGAATCGAGGCGGTAGGAGCTAGACTGCCCAGCGGTACTACGGCAGCTGGGTCACGGGCGGTACTACCGCTGAGGAGCAGTACTGCCGCTTGTGACCCTTCGGCCGTACTACCGCTTGTAGTGCGGTACTACCGCTGGGACACAAAAGAGAGAGAGAGATAATCTCTCCAAAGAGGCTGAGGACGAGGCGGTGGTGCCAGGCACCCCAGCGGTACTACTGCTGTGGAGACACGGGAGGTACTACCGCTGTGGATCGGTACTGCCGCTTGTGGTTCCTCAGTGGTACTACCGCTGGGTGGCGCGGTACTACCGCAGGGACCCAGACAGGGCAAGGAAGAGAGGAGAGATCTCTTCAATGGAATGGAAAAGCTCGGAGGGTGAGAAGCTGATGTGTACGTGTTGATTCCACCCATGCAATACCCCAGCGGACCCCTCTTGATAGTACGGTGCCCTCTACGCAACTAGTCCACCGAGAGAGAAAGGAAAGTGCTACACCGTCTTGAAAGACACTCCGAGGGGAAGAAAACATCTCGTGTCAGGGGAGAATCTGTGAACTATTCAAAGCACATGATTAGTCCGCAAACATGTTGTCATCAATCACCAAAACTACCTTGACAGAGATATGCAGTAACATAGGCCTTTATGCTTTCCAAAAGTACTATATCATTTCCCATCAATATTATGTCATCCACATATTATATGAGAAATGCTACAGAGCTCCCACTCACTTTCTTGTAAACACAGGCTTCTCCATAAGTCTGCATAAACCCAAACACTTTGATCATTTCATCAAAGCGAATGTTCCAACTCCGAGATGCTTGCACCAGCCCATAGATGGAGCGCTGGAGCTTTCATACCTTGTCATCATTCTTAGGATCGACAGATACAATTCTTCCTTAAGGAAACCATTAAGGAATGCCGTTTTGACATCCATTTGCCATATCTCATAATCATAGAATGTGGCAATTGCTAACATGATGTGGAAGGACTTCAGCTTCGCTACGGGTGAGAAGGTCTCATCGTAGTCAACCCCTTGAACTGGTCGATAACCCTTAGAGACAAGCCGAGCCTTATAGACGGTCACATTACCATCCACGTCAGTCTTCTTCTTAAAGATCCACTTATTTTATATGGCTTGTCGATCATCGGGCAAGTCTGTCAAAGTCCATACTTTGTTTTCATACATGGATCCTATCTCGGATTTCATGACTTCAAGCCATTTGTTGGAATCCGGGCCCGCCATCGCTTCTTCATAGTTCAAAGGTTCACCGTTGTCTAAAAACATGATTTCCAGGATAGGGCTGCCGTACCATTCTGGTGCGAAACGTGTCCTTGTGGACCTACGAAGTTCAGTAATAACTTGATCTGAAGTTTCATTATCATCACCATTAAGTTCCTCTCTAGTCGGTGTAGGCACCACAGAAACATCTTCCTGGGCTGTGCTACTCTCTGGTTCGAGAGGCAGTACCTCATCAAGTTATACTTTCCTCCCACTTACTTCTTTCGAGAGAAACTCTTTCTCCAGAAAGGACCCATTCTTGGCAACAAAGATATTGCCTTTGGATCTAAGGTAGAAGGTATACCCAATAGTTTCCTTAGGGTATCCTATGAAGACACATTTTCCTGACTTGGGTTTGAGATTTTCAGGTTGAAGTTTCTTAAGCATCGCATCCCCAAACTTTCAGAAATGATAGCTTAGGTTTATTCCCAAACCATAATTCATACGATGTCATCTCAACGGATTTCGACGGAGCCCTATTTAAAGTGAATGCGGCAGTCTCTAAAGCATAACCCCAAAATGATAGCGGTAGATCGATAAGAGACATCATAGATCGCACCATATCCAATAGAGTGCGATTATGATGTTCGGACGCACCATTACGCTGAGGTGTTCCAGGCGGCGTGAGTTGTGAAACAATTCCACATTTCCTTAGGTGCGTGCCAAACTCGTGACTCAAATATTCTCGTCCACGATCTGATCGTAGGAACTTTATTTTCCTATCACGTTGATTCTCTACCTCGTTCTGAAAGTCCTTGAACTTTTCAAATGTCTCAGACTTGTGTTTCATTAAGTAGACATAATCATATCTACTTAAGTCACCAATGAGGGTGAGAACATAACGATAGCCACCACGAGCCTCAATGCTCATTAGACCGCACACACTAGTATGTATGATTTCCAACAAGTTGGTTGCTCGCTCCATTGTTCCGGAGAATGGAGTCTTGGTCATTTTGCCCATGAGTCATGGTTCACATGTGTCAAATGATTCATAATCAAGAGACTCAAAAAGTCCATCTGCATGGAGCTTCTTCATGTGTTTGACACCAATGTGACCAAGGCGGCAGTGCCACAAGTATGTGGGACTATCATTATCAACCTTACATCTTTTGGCATTCACACTATGAATGTGTGTAACATCATGTTCGAGATTCAATAAAAGTAAACCATTGACTAGCGGGGCATGACCATAAAACATATCTCTCATATAAATAGAACAACCATTATTCTCGGATTTAAATGAGTAGCCATCTCGCATTAAACGAGAACCAGATACAATGTTCATGCTCAAAGCTGGCACTAAATAACAATTATTGAGGTTTAAAACTAATCCCGTAGGTAAATGTAGAGGTAGCGTGCCGACGGCGATCACATCGACCTTGGCACCATTCCTGACGCGCATCATCACCTCGTCCTTCGCCAGTCTCCGCTTATTCCGCAACTCCTGTTTTGAGTTACAAATATGAGCAACCGCACTGGTATCAAATACCCAGGAGCTACTATGAGCGCTGGTAAGGTACATGTCGGTGTCAAAACCGGCGGATCTCGGGTAGGGGGTCCCGAACTGTGCGACTAAGGCGGATGGTAACAGGAGGCAGGGGACATGATGTTTACCCAGGTTCGGGCCCTCTTGATGGAGGTAATACCCTACATCCTGCTTGATTGGTCTTGATGATATGAGTATTACAAGAGTTGATCTACCACGAGATCATAGAGGCTAAACCAGAGAAGCTAGCCTATAGTATGATTGTATGTTGTCCTACGGACTAAACCCTCCAGTTTATATAGACACCAGAGGGGGCTAGGGTTATGATACGTCTCCAACGTATCTATAATTTTTGATTGCTCCATGCTATATTATCTACTGTTTTGAATGTTTATGGGCTTTATTATACACTTTTATATCATTTTTGGGACTAACCTATTAACCCAGAGCCCAGTGCCAGTTTCTGTTTTCTACCCTGTTTTAGGGTTTTGAAGAAAAGGAAAATCAAACGGAGTCCAATTGACCTGAAACTTCACGGAACTCATTTTTGGAAGGAAAGAAGCCCAAAAGACTTGGAGTGCACGTCGGGGGATCTGCGAGGAGGTCACGAGGCAGGGGGGCGCGCCCACCCCCCTTGGGCGCACCCTCCACCCTCGTGAGCCCCTCGTGGCCCCCTGACGTACTTCTTCCACCTATATATCTCCATATACCCTAGAAACATCCGTGAGCACAATAGATCGGGAGTTCCACCGCCAGAAGCCTCCGTAGCCACCGAAAGCCAATCTAGACCCGTTCCGGCACCCTGCTGGAGAGGGAATCCTTCTCTAGTGGCCATCTTCATCATCCCGGTGCTCTCCATGACGAGGAGGGAGTAGTTCTCCCTCGGGGCTGAGGGTATGTACCAATAGCTATGTGTTTGATCTCTCTCTCTCTCTCTCTCGTGTTCTTGAGATGATACGATCTTGATGTATCGCGAGCTTTGCTATTATATTTGGATCCTATGATGTTTTATTCCCCCTCTACTCTCTTGTAATGAATTGAGTTTCCCCTTTGAAGTTATCTTATCGAATTGAGTCTTTAAAGATTTGAGAACACTTGATGTATGTCTTGCCGTGGATATCTGTGGTGACAATGGGATATCACGTGATTCACTTGATGTATGTTTTGGTGATCAACTTGCGGGTTCCGCCCATGAACCTATGCATAGGGGTTGGCACACGTTTTCGTCGTGATTCTCCGGTAGAAACTTTGGGGCACTCTTTGAGGTTCTATGTGTTGGTTGAATAGATGAATCTGAGATTGTGTGATGCATATCGTATAATCATGCCCACGGATACTTGAGGTGACATTGGAGTATCTAGGTGACATTAGGGTTTTGGTTGATTTGTGTCTTAAGGTGTTATTCTAGTACGAACTCTAGGGCTGTTTGTGAAACTTATAGGAATAGCCCAACGGATTTATTGGAAAGAATAACTTTGAGGTGGTTTCGTACCCTACCATAATCTCTTTGTTCGTTCTCCGCTATTAGTGACTTTGGAGTGACTCTTTGTTGCATGTTGAGGGATAGTTATGTGATCCAATTATGTTAGTATTGTTGAGGGAACTTGCACTAGCGAAAGTATGAACACTAGGCCTTGTTTCAACGCATTGCAATACCATTTACACTCACTTTTATCATTAGTTACCTTGCTGTTTTTATAATTTCAGATTACAAATATCTTTATCTACTATCCATATACCACTTGTATGACCATCTCTTCGCCGAACTAGTGCACCTATACAATTTACCATTGTATTGGGTGTGTTGGGGACACAAGAGACTCTTTGTTATTTGGTTGCAGGGTTGCTTGAGAGAGACCATCTTCATCCTACGCCTCCCATAGATTGATAAACCTTAGGTCATCCACTTGAGGGAAATTTGCTACTGTCCTACAAACCTCTGCACTTGGAGGCCCAACAACGTCTACAAGAAGAAGGTTGTGTAGTAGACATCAAGCTCTTTTCTAGCGTCGTTGCCGGGGAGGTTAGCGCTTGAAGGTATATCTTTAGATCTTGCAATCAAGTCTTTTAGTTTCTTGTTTTATCACTAGTTTAGTTTATAAAAGAAAACTATAAAAAATGAAATTAAGTTTGCCACATACGCTTCATCTTTTTAATATCTTTCGTGAGTATGATGGAAAGGAAAATTGTGCCAAAGTGTTAGAAGAAGAATGCATTAAAATGTTTGGCACTAAATATTTGAATGATGAGCATGATTGCAATGTTGTTAGTATGAATTCCTTGAATATCCATGATGCTAATTATATGCAAAGCCACAAGCTTGGGGAAGCTATGTTTGATGAAGATGATATTTTTTGTCCCCCAAGTTTTGTTGAGCAAATTTATTATGATGAAAGCATGCCTCCTATATATGATGATTATTGTGATGACACGTATGCTTTAAAGAATAATGATAACCATGAAACTTGTCATCTTGATCTTAATTTTCAATCACATGATAGTTATTTTGTTGAGTTTCCTCCCACTATTATTCATGAGAAGAATCTTGCTTATGTGGAGAGTAGTAAATTTTCTATGCTTGTGGATCATGAAAGGAATGCTTTAGGTGCTGGTTATATTGTTGAATTCATTCGTGATGCTACTGAAAATTATTATGAGGGAGGAATATATGCTTGTAGGAATTGCTATAATATCAAGTTTCCTCTCTATGTGCTTAAAATTTTGAAGTTATGCTTGTTTTACCTTCCTATGCAAGTTGATTATTGTTCCCGCAAGTTGTTTGCTCACAAAATCCCTATGCATAGGAAGTGGGTTAGGCTTAAATGTGCTAGTCATATTCTTCATGATGCTCTCTTTATATTTCAGTTCTTATCTTTTATGTGAGCATCATTGAAATCATCATGCCTAGCTAGGGCGTTAAACGATAGCGCTTGTTGGGAGGCAACCCAATTTTTTTTGTTCCTTGCTTTTTGCTCATGTTTAGTAATAAATAATTCATCTAGCCTTTGTTTAGATGTGGTTTTTATGTATTAAATTAGTGTTTGTGCCAAGTAGAACCTTTGGGAAGACTTGGGGAAAGTCTTGTTGATCATGTTGGAAAAAAACAGAAACTTTAGCGCTCACGAGAATTGCAGCCATTTTTATTTGGAGAGTGCTATTTAGTTAATTCTTTTTTAAGATGATTAATAGATAAATACCGCAGGTTCAGAAATTTATTTGAGAATTTTATGTTCTCCAGAAGTATACGTGTGATTCAGATTACTACAGACTGTTGTGTTTTTAACAGATTCAGTTTTTCATGTGTTGTTTACTTATTTTGATGAATCTATGGCTGGTAAAATAGTTTATAACCATAGAGAAGTTGGAATACAGTAGGTTTAACACCAATATAAATAAATAATGAGTTCATTACAGTACCTAGAAGTGGTGATTAATTTTCTTATACTAACGGAGCTTACGAGTTTTCTGTTAAGTTTTGTGTTGTGAAGTTTTCAAGTTTTGGGTAAAGATTCGATGGACTATGAAATAAGGAGTGGCAAGAGCCTAAGCTTGGGGATTCCCAAGGCACCCCAAGGTAATATTCATGGATAGCCAATAGCCTAAGCTTGGGGTTGCCCCGGAAGGCATCCCCTCTTTCGTCTTCATTCATCGGTAACTTTACTTGGAGCTATATTTTTATTCGCCACATGATATGTGTTTTGCTTGGAGCGTCAATTTATTTTGTTAGGATTTGCTTTCTATTATTTAGAACAATGTTTTGCACCTTTTATTTCAATAAAAGTGGCATTGATAGTCTTTACTATGCCTATGTTACAAGTCTTCATGTTGCTGTTTGAAAACAGAAAGTTTACCGCTGTTGCAATAATTCCCTAGAAAAGTCAGAATGTGATAAAATGTTGAAACCTTTTGCATATTAAGATCTGATAAATTGACTACAGTGGGAATTTTCTTTCATAATTTTTGGAGTTAGGGAAGTATGGATGTTGCAGCATTCTTTACATACTATCCTGTTTAGGCAGATTGCTGTTATGTTTGCATTGTTTGCATATGTTTGCTTCTTTAATGATTCTATTTGAGGACAGGACTATTAAATATGCAGAGGAATTTAGTATGCAACGTTGAATAATAATTTTAGTGATTTGCTACAGTAGAGTATGATAAGGTTTTTGCAATGGTTTATACTAACTTATCTCACGAGTCCTTGTTGAGTTTTGTGTGGATGAAGCTTTTGAGATTTAGGGAGACCGTGATATGAGAGGAATTAAGGAGACAAAAAAGCTCAAGCTTGGGGATGCCCAAGGCACCCCAAGATAATATTTCAAGAAGTCCCAATCTTCTAAGCTTGGGGATGCCCCGGCTGGCATCCCACCTTTCTTCTTCAACAACTATCGGTTAGTTTCAGTTGATCCTAAGTTTTTGCTTCTTCACATGATGTTTTACATTCTTAGAATGTCATTTTATTTTGCTTTGCTTGCTGTTTGAATAAAATACCAAGATCTGAAATTATTAAATGTTAGAGAGTCTTCACATAGTTGCATAATTATTCAACTACTCATTGATCTTCACTTAAATCTTTCGGAGTAGTTTGTCATTTGCTCTAGTGCTTCACTTATATCTTTTTAGAGCACGGTGGTGGTATTATAGAAATAGATGAACTCTCATGCTTCACTTATATTATTTTGAGAGTCTTAAATAGCATGGTAATTTGCTTAAATAATCCTAATATGCTAGGTATTCAAGATTAATAAAATTCTCTTATGTGTGTATTGAATACTAAGAGAAGTTTGATACTTGATGATTGTTTTGAGATATGGAGGTAATAATATCAGAGTCGTGCTAGTTGAGTAGTTGTGAAATTGAGAAATACTTGTGTTGAGGTTTGCATGTCCCGTAGCATGCACGTATGGTAAACGTTATGCAACAAATTTGAAACATGAGGTGTTATTTGATTGTCCTCCTTATGAGTGGCGGTCCGGGACGAGCGATGGTCTTTTCCTACCAATCTATCCCCCTAGGAGCATGCACGTAATACTTTGGTTTTTGATGGATTGTAGATTTTTTCAATAAGTATATGAGTTCTTTATGACTAATGTTGAGTCCATGGATTATACGCACTCTCACCCTTCCATCATTGCTAGCCTCTACGGTACCGTGCATTGCCCTTTCTCACATCGAGAGTTGGTGCAAACTTCGCCGGTGCATCCAAAGCCCGTGATATGATACACTCTTTCACACATAAACCTCCTTATATCTTCCTCAAAACAGCCACCATACCTACCTATTATGGCATTTCCATGGCCATTCCGAGATATATTGCCATGCAACTTTCCACCATCAAGTTTATCATGACACATTCATCATTGTCATATTGCTTAGCATGATCATGTAGTTGACATAGTATTTGCGGCAAAGCCATCATTCATAATTTTTTCATACTTGTCACTCTTGATTCATTGCATATCCCGGTACACCGCCGGAGGCATCCATATAGAGTCATACTTTGTTCTAGTATCGAGTTGTAGTCATTGAGTTGTAAATAAATAGAAGTGTGATGATCATAATTCAATAGAGCATTGTCCCAAAAAAAGAGAAAGGCCAAAGAAAAAAAAGAAGGCCCAAAAAAGAGAAAATAAATAAAAAGGGGCAATGCTACTATCCTTTTTTCCACACTTGTGCTTCAAAGTAGCACCATGTTCTTCATATAGAGAGTCTCTTGAGTTATCACTTTCATATACTAGTGGGAATTTTCAATATAGAACTTGGCTTGTATATTCCAACAATGGGCCTCCTAAAGTGCCCTAGGTCTTCGTGAGCAAGCAAGTTGGATGCAGACCCACTTAGTTTCTTTTGTTGAGCTTTCATACATTTATAGCTCTAGTGCATCCGTTGCATGGCAATCCCTACTCCTTGCATTAACATCAATCGATGGGCATCTCCATAGCCCATTGATTAGCCTCGTTGATGTGAGACTTTCTCCTTTTTTTGTCTTCTCCACATAACCCCCTCATTATATTCTATTCCACCCATAGTGCTATATCCATGGCTCGCGCTCATGTATTGCGTGAAAGTTTATAAGTTTGAGATTACTAAAGTATGAAACAATTGCTTGGCTTGTCATCGGGGTTGTGCATGATGAGAACATTCTTGTGTGACGAAAATGAAACATGACTAAACTATATGATATTGTAGGGATGAACTTTCTTTTGCCATGTTATTTTGAGAAGACATAATTGCTTAGTTAGTATGCTTGAAGTATTATCATTTTTATGTCAATATGAACTTTTGTCTTGAATCTTATGGATCTGAATATTCATACCACAATTAAGAAGAATTACATTGAAATTATGCCAAGTAGCACTCCGCATCAAAAATTCTGTTTTTATCATTTACCTACTCGAGGACGAGCAGGAATTAAGCTTGGGGATGCTGATACATCTCCAACGTATCTATAATTTTTGATTGCTCCATGCTATACTATCTACTGTTTTGAATGTTTATGGGCTTTATTATACACTTTTATATCATTTTTGGGACTAACCTATTAACCCAGAGCCCAGTGCCAGTTTCTGTTTTTTACCCAGTTTTAGGGTTTCGAAGAAAAGGAAAATCAAATGGAGTCCAATTGACATGAAACTTCACGGAACTCATTTTTGGAAGGAAAGAAGCCCAGAAGACTTGGAGTGCACGTCGGGGGATCTGCGAGGAGGTCACGAGGCAGGGGGGCGCGCCCTCCACCCTCGTGAGCCCCTCGTGGCCCCCCTGACGTACTTCTTCCGCCTATATATCTCCATATACCCTAAAATCATCCATGAGCACAATAGATCGGGAGTTCCGCTGCCAGAAGCCTCCGTAGCCACCGAAAGCCAATCTAGACCCGTTCCGGCACCCTGCCGGAGGGGCAATCCTTCTCCGGTGGCCATCTTCATCATCCCGGTGCTCTCCATGACGAGGAGGGAGTAGTTCTCCCTCGGGGCTGGGGGTATGTACCAGTAGCTATGTGTTTGATCTCTCTCTCTCTCTCTCGTGTTCTTGAGATGATACGATCTTGATGTATCGCGAGCTTTGCTATTATATTTGGATCCTATGATGTTTTCTTCCCCCTCTACTCTCTTGTAATGAATTGAGTTTCCCCTTTGAAGTTATCTTATCGGATTGAGTCTTTAAAGATTTGAGAACACTTGATGTATGTCTTGCCGTGGATATCTGTGGTGACAATGGGATATCACGTGATTCACTTGATGTATGTTTTGGTGATCAACTTGCAGGTTCCGCCCATGAACCTATGCATAGGGGTTGGCACACGTTTTCGTCGTGATTCTCCGGTAGAAACTTTGGGGCACTCTTTGAGGTTCTATGTGTTGGTTGAATAGATGAATCTGAGATTGTTTGATGCATATCGTATAATCATGCCCACGGATACTTGAGGTGACATTGGAGTATCTAAGTGACATTAGGGTTTTGGTTGATTTGTGTCTTAAGGTGTTATTCTAGTACGAACTCTAGGGCTGTTTGTGACACTTATAGGAATAGCCCAACGGATTGATTAGAAAGAATAACTTTGAGGTGGTTTCATACCCTACCATAATCTCTTTGTTCGTTCTCCGCTATTAGTGATTTTGGAGTGACTCTTTGTTGCATGTTGAGGGATAGTTATGTGATCCAATTATGTTAGTATTGTTGAGGGAACTTGCACTAGCGAAAGTATGAACCCTAGGCCTTGTTTCAACGCATTGCAATACCGTTTACGCTCACTTTTATCATTAGTTACCTTGCTGTTTTTATAATTTCAGATTACAAATATCTTTATCTACTATCCATATACCACTTGTATCACCATCTCTTTGCCGAACTAGTGCACCTATACAATTTACCATTGTATTGGGTGTGTTGGGGACACAAGAGACTCTTTGTTATTTGGTTGCAGGGCTGCTTGAGAGAGACCATCTTCATCCTACGCCTCCCACGGATTGACACGGGACGAAGTCTTCAATCTTGCATCTTCATAGTCCAACAATCCGGCTAAAGGATATAGTCCGGCTGTCCGGAGACCCCCTAATCCAGGACTCCCTCAGTAGCCCCTGAACCAGGCTTCAATGATGATGAGTCTGGTGCGCAGTATTGTCTTTAGCATTGCAAGGCGGGTTCTTCTCCAAATCCTGAATATCTGCTAAGTAGTGTCCGGCTCCCATAAATGTTGGACTTCTTGGCTTCTGTGCCCAATAAGGGCTATATTCCACGTGTCGAGCGAATGCGAGGAGCCAGGGCATTTTTACATTTGCCCCCCCTAGCCAGGTAAATTAACCGTCTATTAAAGGGATGGTGATTCTTGGATCCAATCCACACCATCCTCCCATGGTGAGAATCCATTGGAGTGCGCTCGAAAAAATCCATTCCATCATGGTCAGCCATCGCAGCTCCTCCTCCCGCTCCCGTAGCCCTAAGCCCGGTGATTGGGAGAAGTGTTCTGTCCCGCATAGCTGATTAGTAGAGTTGCAGACCCAGGGATTTCTTCCTCCAGCGTATATGGTCCCCGTCCGAGCCGGGCTCGCCACCTATAATGGTGGGGAGCAAGCAGAGAGCTTTCCCAATCCCTCCAAGGGGGAGCGGGTATGCCTTGTCCCTTACTTACTAAGGGGACTTGGATTTCCAATCCATCCGTTCCTCCGCGGACTCCTGGAGTTTTACGGCCTCCAGTTGCATAATTTCAGCCCTGCTTCCATATTACACATCACCGGTTATGTTGCCCTTTGTGAGCTGTTTCTGGGCTGCGAGGCTCATTTCAAGCTGTGGAAGAGGCTATTCTGCCTTGTGCCCCATACACAGGAGGGGTCACTTTATCAAGTGGGCGGAGCCGAAATATGGCGCATCGCCGAGACCGGATACCTGTCCGGTACCCTGATGACCCACAAGTATAGGGGATCTATCGTAGTCCTTTCGATAAGTAAGAGTGTCGAACCCAACGAGGAGCAGAAGGAAATGATAAGCGGTTTTCAGTAAGGTATTCTCTGCAAGTACTGAAATAAGTGGTAACAGATAGTTTTGTGATAGGATAATTTAACGAGCAACAAGTAACAAAAGTAAATAAAGTGCAGCAAGATGGCCCAATCCTTTTGTAGCAAAGGACAAGCCGGAACAAACTCTTATAATAGGAAAAGCGCTCCCGAGGACACATAGGAATATCGTCAAGCTAGTTTTCATCACGTTCATATGATTCGCGTTCGATACTTTGATAATTTGATATGTGGGTGGACCGGTGCTTGGGTGTTGTTCTTACTTGAACAAGCATCCCACTTATGATTAACCTCTATTGCAAGCATCCGCAACTACAACAAAAGTATTAAGGTAAACCTAACCAAAGCATGAAACATATGGATCCAATTCAGCCCCTTACGAAGCAACGCATAAACTAGGGTTTAAGCTTCTGTCACTCTAGCAACCCATCTTCTACTTATTACTTCCCAATGCCTTCCTCTAGGCCCAAATAATGGTGAAGTGTTATGTAGTCGACGTTCACATAACACCACTAGAGGCTAGACAACATACATCTTATCAAAATATTAAACGAATACCAAATTCACATGACTACTCATAGCAAGACTTCTCCCTTGTCCTCAGGAACGAACATAATTACTCACAAAGCATATTCATGTTCATAATTAGAGGGTAATAATATGCATATAGGATCTGAACATATGATCTTCCACCAATTAAACCAACTAGCATCAACTACAAGGAGTAATCAACACTACTAGCAACCTACTAGCACCAATCCCGGACTTTGAGACAAGAATTGGATACAAGAGATGAACTAGGGTTTGGAGATGAGATGGTGCTAGTGAAGATGTTCATGGAGATTGCCCTCTCCCGATGAGAGGAGCGTTGGTGATGACGATGGTGATGGTTTCCCCCTCCCGGAGGGAAGTATCCCTGGCAGAACAGCTCTGCCGGAGCTCTAGATTGGATCCGCCAAGGTTCCGCCTCGTGGCGGCGGAGTCTCGTCCCGAAAAGTTCCTTCTTATTTTTTTCTCATCGAAAGACTTCATATATGAGAAGATGGGCATCGGAGAGCCACCAGGGGGCCCACGAGGTAGGGGTGCGCCCTAGGGGGGGCGCCCCCCACCCTCGTGAGCAGGGTGTGGGCCCCCTGGCCTTCATCTTTGGCGTGGATTTTTCTTTATTTCTTTTAAGATGTTCCGTGGAGTTTCAGGACTTTTGGAGTTGCGCAGAATAGGTCTCTAATATTTGCTCCTTTTCCAGACCAGAATTCCAGCTACCGTCATTCTCCCTCCTTATGTAAACCTTGTAAAATAAGAGAGAATAGCCATAAGTATTGTGACATAAAGTGAAATAACAGTCCATAATGCGATAAATATCGATATAAAAGCATGATGCAAAATGGACGTATCAACTCCCCCAAGCTTAGACCTCGCTTGTCCTCAAGCGAAAAGCCGATAACAATAAATATGTCCTCGTGTTTAGAGGTAGAGGCGTCGATAAAAATAAAATACGGACATGAAGGCATCATGATTATTCTCATAACAGCAACATATATAGATTTTGCCATATGATTACTTATGTTCAAGTGATGATCTATTCACAATGCAAAAGTATAAAGCATAAACCTTATTGGGCTCCGACAAACTATAATCTCAGTCATTGAAGCAATTGCAATTTATCATAATATTGGAAAGAGTCTATGTCAGAACTAAAAAGCAAGTCCACATACTCAACTATCATTTAGTCCTCCATAATTGCTAACACTCACGCGATACTTGTGGTTACGGAGTTTTAATCGGACACAAAGAAAGATGCTTATAGTTTTGCCCCACAACTTTTTACCTCAAAGGTAATGTCAACAATAATGGTTCATGCTCCCCTACATCCAATTAGATATATATATCATGTTCTTTCCAACATGCTGAGCTTGCCAAAGGATAAAATGAAAAAGAAAAGGTGAAGATCACCATGACTCTTGCATAAGGTAGAAGATAATAATAAAGGATAGGCCCTTCGCAGAGGGAAGCAGAGGTTGCCATGCGCTTTTATGGTTGGATGCATAAAATCTCAATTCGAAAGAACATCACTTTATATTGCCCCTTGTGATATGAACCTTTATTATGCAGTCCGTCGCTTTTATTACTTCCACATCACAAGATCGTATAAAGCTTATTTCTCCCACACGAATCAATCATACATATTTAGAGAAATTTTTATTGCTTTGCACCGATGACAACTTACTTGAAGGATCTTACTCCATCCATAGGTAGATATGGTGGACTCTCATGGCAAAACTGGTTTAGGGATTTTGGAAGCACAAGTAGTATTTCTACTTGGTGTTGAGAATTTGGCTAGCATGAGGGGGAAAGGCAAGCTCAACAAGTTAGAGGATCCATGACAACATACTTTATCTCAGATATAAGAAAGACATAACTCATTACGTTGTCTTCCTTGTCCAACATCAACTCTTTAGCATGTCATATTTTAATGAGTGCTCCCAATCATAAAAGATGTCAATGATAATATATCTATATGTGAAAACCTCTCTTTCCTTATTACTTCCTATTAATTGCAACAATGACCAAAGCTATGTCTGCCAACTCCCAACAACTTTTAATCATCATACTCTTTCTATGTGAAGTTATTACTCTCAATAAGATCAATATGAACTCTTTGTTTCTTTTTATTCTTTTTCTCTTTTCTTTTATTCACCCAAGATCATGGCAAAATAATCAAGCCCTTAACTCAACACTAATCTTTATTATATAGCTCACGGACTCGATTACAAAGAGAGATCATAAAGCAAAACTCAAAACTAGATCATGCCATAAACTTTATTCTACTAGATCAAGATACTACTAATAGGATCGAACTAAGAAAAACGGTAAAGATAGGAGTTGTGATTGTGATACGATACCGGGGCACCTCCCCCAAGCTTGGCAGTTGCCAAGGGGAGTGCCCATACCCATGTGATTATATCTCCTTTGTCGGTGAAGAAGGTGGAGGTGACGGATAATCGCACATCAAGCGTAAGAGGTCCTCCAGCTTGCGAATAATGCCCTTGAGTGCAACAATATGATCAAGTTGTTGATTTTTATGGCACCAGAACGATAGACCTCTTCGATAGACCTCTTGTGTGAGATACTTGTTTTGTATACGAGCTAACTCAATCATCTTGAAAGCTTCGATCTCAGTTGGGGTAAGAAGGTTATGATCAAGCTGGAGGGTGTCCTTCGCTGCTGGAGCTGGATCCTCCGTGGCCTTCTTGATCCTTTCATCCTTGTTGACCTTCATGGGTTCTTCCCTCTTCAGATCTATCTTCATTAGCCAAGCATCGTTGTCACCATTGTTGGAGGAGGGAGACGACATGATGCCTAGCCTGGAAACCCTGACAGAAAACAACTCAAAACAAGAACAGAGGAGGTTTGCATGATACGGGAGTCAAAACCTTCGGGAGAATATATAATGATTTTTTACCGACCAAAATACGTATCGTGCAAGAAAACGGATTCCGGAAGGCACACGAGGTGCTCACGAGGTAGGGGGCGCGCCCACCACCCTTGTGGGGCCCTCGTGTCCTTCCCGGACTGCTACTTATTTTTCTATTTTTCTAAATATTCCAAAACGGAGAAATATTGCCTTAAAAATTGTTTTGGAGTCGGTTTACTTACCGTACCACATACCTATTCCTTTTTGGAGTCTGAAACGTTCCGGAAAGTGTCTCTTATGTATTCCTCCGGGGTTACGGTTTCAATAATATTGGTTTCAACATTTATGGGATTACCTGAGATATAATGTTTGATTCTTTGACCGTTTACCACCTTCGGATTTGTGCCCTCGAAGTTGTTGATTTTTATGGCACCGGAATGATAGACCTCTTCGATAACATAGGGGCCTTCCCATTTAGAGAGAAGTTTGTGTGCAAAAAATCTTAAAAGAGAGTTGTATAGCAATACACAATCACCTACATTAAACTCACGCTTTTGTATCCTTTTGTCATGCCATTTTTTAACTTTTTCTTTAAACAACTTGGCATTTTCATAAGCATGGGTTCTCCATTCATCAAGTGAGCTAATATCAAATAACCTCTTCTCACCGGCAAGTTTAAAATCATAATTAAGCTCTTTAATAGCCCAATATGCCTTATGTTCTAGTTCGAGAGGTAAGTGACATGCTTTTCCATAAACCATTTTATACGGAGACATACCCATAGGATTTTTATATGCAGTTCTATAAGCCCATAATGCATCATCAAGTTTCTTGGACCAATTCTTTCTAGACCTATTAACAGTCTTTTGCAAAATTAATTTGAGATCTCTATTACTCAACTCTACTTGACCACTAGACTGGGGGTGATAAGGAGATGCAATTCTATGATTAACATCATATTTAGCAAGCATTTTACGGAAAGCACCATGAATAAAGTGTGAACCACCATCAGTCATTAAATATCTAGGGACTCCAAACCTCGGGAAAATAACTTCCTTAAGCATTTTAATAGAAGTGTTATGATCAGCACTACTAGTTGGAATAGCTTCTACCCACTTAGTAACGTAATCAACAGCAACTAGAATATGTGTGTATCCATTAGAGGCAGGAAAAGGTCCCATATAATCAGAGCCCCAAACATCAAATGGTTCAATAACAAGAGAATAATTCATAGGCATTTCTTGACGTCTACTAATATTACCAATTCTTTGACATTCATCACAAGACAAGACAAACTTACGGGCATCCTTGAAGAGAGTAGGCCAATAAAAACCATATTGCAATACCTTATGTGCAGTTCTATCTCTAGCGTGGTGTCCTCCATAAGACTCGGAATGACACTTGCGAAGGAGCTGTTCCTGTTCATGCTCAGGTACACAACGTCTAATAACACCATCTACTCCTTCTTTATAAAGATGTGGGTCATCCCAAAAGTAATGTATCAAATCATAGAAGAACTTTTTCTTTTGTTGGTATGTGAAGCTAGGTGGTATAAACTTAGCAACAATATAATTAGCATAATCAGCATACCATGGAGTACTACGAGAAGTACTTATAACATTTAATTGTTCATCAGGAAAACTATCATTAATAGGTAGTGGGTCATCAAGAATATTTTCTAACCTAGACAAGTTGTCTGCAACGGGGTTCTCAGCTCCCTTTCTATCAACAATATGCAAATCAAATTCTTGTAGCAAGAGAACCCATCTAATAAGTCTAGGTTTAGCATCTTTCTTTTCCATAAGATATTTAATAGCAGCACGATTAGTTTGAATAGTTACTTTAGAATCAACAATATAAGATCTGAACTTATCACAAGCAAATACAACTTCTAAGAGTTCTTTTTCAGTAGTAGCATAATTTCTTTGAGCATTGTCTAGAGTCTTACTAGCATAATGAATAACATTTAATTTCTTATCAACTCTTTGACCTAGAACAGCACCTACAACATAATCACTAGCATCACACATAAT
Organism: Triticum aestivum; assembly: GCF_018294505.1. Classification (NCBI taxonomy): domain Eukaryota; kingdom Viridiplantae; phylum Streptophyta; class Magnoliopsida; order Poales; family Poaceae; genus Triticum; species Triticum aestivum. Next base: position 684,575,905 of record NC_057800.1, on the reverse strand, counting down.
TTCAAAGGGTAAATTCCAATCAGGTGGCTGAACAACAGGTGCAGAGACTAATGCTTTCTTAAGTATTTCAAATGCTTCTACACAATCATCATCAAAGACAAATGGTATATCTTTTTGCAATAAATTAGTCAGAGGCCGAGACATTTTTGAGAAGTCCTTAATGAACCTCCTATAAAATCCGGCGTAACCAAGGAAACTTCTTATACCTTTGATGTCCTTGGGACATGGCATCTTTTCAATAGCATCAACCTTGGCTTTATCAACTTCAAAACCTCTTTCAGAAACTTTGTGCCCCAAGACAATACCTTCATTAACCATAAAGTGGCACTTTTCCCAATTCAAGACAAGATTAGTTTCTTCACATCTCTGTGCAGACTCGATCAAGATTGCTCAAGCAATCATCAAAAGAGGAACCATAGACGGAAAAGTCATCCATGAAAACCTCACAAATCTTTTCGCAAAAGTTAGAGAATATAGCCATCATGCATCTTTGAAAGGTAGCAGGTGCATTACATAAACCAAAAGGCATACGTCTATAAGCAAAAGTACCAAAAGGGCATGTAAAAGTAGTCTTTGATTGATCTCTAGCCGACACAGGTATTTGAGAGAAACCAGAATAACCATCTAGAAAGCAATAGTGTGTATGTTTGCATAATCTTTCTAGCATTTGATCAATAAAAGGTAAGGGGTAATGATCTTTCTTAGTAGCTTTATTTAATTTGCGGAAATCAATTACCATCCTATAACCTGTGATAATTCTTTGTGGAATCAATTCATCTTTATCATTAGGGACAACAGTAATACCTCCCTTCTTAGGGACACAATGGACATGACTTACCCACTCACTATCAGCAACGGGATAGATTATACCTGCCTCCAGAAGCTTTAGTATTTCTTTTCTTACCACATCTTTCATTTTAGGATTCAGACGTCGTTGAGGATCACGAACTGGTTTGGCATCTGCTTCCAAATTTATTTTATGTTGACATAGAGTGGGACTAATGCCCTTAAGATCATCAAGAGTATATCCAATAGCAGCACGATGCTTCTTCAGAGTTTTGAATAATCTTTCTTCTTCATGCTCTGAAAGGTTAGCACTAATAATAACAGGATATATCCTCTTTTCATCAAGATAAGCATATTTAAGATTATCAGGCAAAGGTTTAAGCTCAAACACGGGATCACCCCTGGGTGAGGGAGGATCCCCTAAGATTTCAACAGGCAAGTTGTGATGCGAAATAGGTTCCTGTTTAAGGAATACTTCATCTATTTCCCTTCTTTCATTCATGAACATATCATTTTCATGGTCTAGCAAATAGTGTTCTAAAGGATCACTAGGAGGTACGGCAATAGAAGCAAGACCAATAATTTCATCCTTACTAGGTAATTCTTCCTCACGATTTTGTTTACTAAATTTAGAGAAATTCAACTCATGAACCATATTATCCAAGCCAACAGTAACAACATTCTTTGTGCAATCTATGGTAGCATTGACAGTATTTAAGAAGGGTCTACCAAATATAATGGGACAAAAGCTATCTTGTGGAGAAGTAAGAACAAGAAAATCAGCAGGATATTTAGTTTTCCCACACAAGACTTCAACATCTCTAACAATTCCCATCGCTGAAATAGTATCTCTATTGGCAAGTTTAATTGTGACATCAATATCTTCTAACTCAGCAGGTGCAATTTCATTCTTAATTTATTCATACAAGTCATAAGGTATAACACTAGCACTAGCACCCATATCACATAAGCCATGATAACAATGATCTCCTATTTTAACAGAAATAACAGGCACGCCTACCACAGGTCTATGTTTATCTTTATCACAAGGCTTAGCAATTCTAGCAGTTTCATCTTCGAACTGAATAACATGCCCATCAATATTATCAGACAAGAGATCTTTAACAATAGCAATATTAGGTTCTACTTTAACTTGCTCAGGAGGTGTATAAGTTCTAATATTGCTTTTACAAACAACAGTTGAAGCTTTAGCATGATCCTTTATTCTAACAAGGAAAGGTGGTTTCTCAATATAAGAAGTAGGAACAATAGGATCATTATAAGTGACAGTCTTTTCTTCAACTTTAATAGGTGCAGATACTTTTACTTCTATGGGAGGATGATATTTAAACCATTTCTCCTTAGGGAGATCAACATAAGTAGCAAAAGATTCACAGAAAGAAGCTACTATCTCAGAGTCAAGTCCATATTTAGTGCTAAACTTACGGAAAATATCGGTATCCATAAAAGATTTAACACAATAAAACTTAGGTATCATACCTGACTCCTTACCTTCGTCGAGGTCCCAATCTTCAGAGTTGCGTTTAATTCTATCCAATAAATTCCATCTGAATTCAATAGTCTTCATCATAAAAGAGCCAGCACAAGAAGTATCGAGCATGGTGCGATTGTTATCAGAAAGTTGGGCATAAAAACTTTGCATAATTATTTCTCTCGGGAGCTCATGATTGGGGCATGAATATAACATTGATTTAAGCCTCCCCCAAGCTTGAGCGATGCTTTCTCCTTCGCGAGGCCAGAAATTATATATATAATTGCGATCACGATGAACAAGATGCATAGGGTAATACTTTTGATGAAATTCCAGCTTCAATCTTTTATAGTCCCATGATCTCATATCATCACATAGCCTATACCATATCAATGCGTCTTCCTTCAAAGATAAAGGGAAGACCTTCTTCTTAGAAACATCATCGGGTATACCTGCAAGCTTAAATAATCCACAAACTTCATCCACATATATTAAGTGCTCATCAGGATGTTTTGTTCCATCTCCTGTAAAAGGGTTATCTAGCAGTTTTTCTATCATACCCGAAGGATACTCATAAGGAATTTCATTTTCAATAGGTTCAGTAGGTTGAGGAGCAACTCTTTTCTCTACTGGACGGGGTGAAGATACCTCGAACAAGCCCCTCAGAGAATTACTTTCCATAGTAACAAGTGACAGTAAATTTCAGCACACTATATAAATTTTTCCTTACCAAATTCCACCTACCAAAGGCGCTACAATCCCCGGCAACGGCGCCAGAAAAGAGTCTTGATGACCCACAAGTATAGGGGATCTATCTAGTCCTTTCAATAAGTAAGAGTGTCGAACCCAACGAGGAGCAGAAGGAAATGATAAGCGGTTTTTAGCAAGGTATTCTCTGCAAGTACTGAAATAAGTGGTAACAGATAGTTTTGTGATAGGATAATTGTAACGAGCAACAAGTAACAAAAGTAAATAAAGTGCAGCAAGATGGCCCAATCCTTTTGTAGCAAAGGACAAGCCGGAACAAACTCTTATAATAGGAAAAGTGCTCCCGAGGACACATGGGAATATCGTCAAGCTAGTTTTCATCATGTTCATATGATTCACGTTTGATACTTTGATAATTTGACATGTGGGTGGACCGGTGCTTGGGTGCTGTTCTTACTTGAACAAGCATCCCACTTATGATTAACCTCTATTGCAAGCATCTGCAACTACAACAAAAGTATGAAGGTAAACCTAACCATAGCATGAAACATATGGATCCAATTCAGCCCCTTACGAAGCAACGCATAAACTAGGGTTTAAGCTTCTGTCACTCTAGCAACCTATCATCTACTTATTACTTCCCAATGCCTTCCTCTAGGCCCAAATAATGGTGAAGTGTTATGTAGACGACGTTCACATAACACCACTAGAGGCTAGACAACATACATCTTATCAAAATATCAAACGAATACCAAATTCACATGACTACTCATAGCAAGGCTTCTCCCTTGTCCTCAGGAACGAACGTAATTACTCACAAAGCATATTCATGTTCATAATTAGAGGGGTAATAATATGCATATAGGATCTGAACATATGATCTTCCACCAATTAAACCAACTAGCATCAACTACAAGGAGTAATCAACACTACTAGCCACCTACTAGCACCAATCCCGGACTTTGAGACAAGAATTAGATACAAGAGATGAACTAGGGTTTGGAGATGAGATGGTGCTGGTGAAGATGTTGATGGAGATTTCCCTCTCCCGATGAGAGGAGCGTTGGTGATGACGATGGTGATGATTTCCCCCTCCTAGAGGGAAGTATCCCCGGCAGAACAGCTCTGCCAGAGCTCTAGATTGGATCCGCCAAGGTTTCACCTTGTGGCGGCGGAGTCTCGTCCCCAAAAGTTCCTTCTTGTTTTTTTCTCATCGAAAGACTTCATATATGAGAAGATGGGCATCGGAGAGCCACCAGGGGGCCCATGAGGTAGGGGGCGCGCCCTAGGGGGGGCGCCCCCACCCTCGTGAGCAGGGTGTGGGCCCCCTGGCCTTTCATCTTTGGCGTGGATTTTTCTTTATTTCTTTTAAGATGTTCTGGGGAGTTTCAGGAATTTTGGAGTTCCATGGAATAGGTCTCTAATATTTGCTCCTTTTCCAGACCAGAATTCCAGCTGCCGGCATTCTCCCTCCTTATGTAAACCTTGTAAAATAAGAGAGAATATCCATAAGTATTGTGACATAAAGTGAAATAACAGTCCATAATGCGATAAATATCGATATAAAAGCATGATGCAAAATGGACGTATCATACCCCGAAGAAGATGTCCGAAGACTGGCCTTCGGAGTGGTTTTACATGGAGGACGTCCCTCTTCCAGACCCTGTTCGGAGGGGTCTTCCCGAGTTCAACAATGCTCCTCTGAAGAAACGCCGAAGTTGGCACCCACAGAGCCCCCAGGAGGAAGACAACGGAGAAGTCCTTTACCTGATGGACCGGATTAAAGTGCTGGTTCAATCAGGATTGACAATAATCGAGGTTATGTCAATATGCATAATGCCGGGGGTGCAGCCGCTTCAATATCGAGGGCACCCCCTGTGGTGTTTTAACGGGGAAGATGATGCCACCTGCTGCGGGCGTAAGGGACCGGACTCCGTTGCTGCTTTAGGGAAAATTCTATCCGAATTGTTCAAGGGAGAGGAAGAGGAGTTCATCCGTATTAAGCCGCGGGATGGGTTCTCCATGTACAACCCTCCAAGCTAGGTGAGTTGTCACTCTTTACTCCCAACCTTCCCGCATTCTTTGTCATGAATACTCACCTTGTTGTTTCACGGCAGGAACTGCAAAAAGCTGTAAGGGAGGTCAAAAGCCCACCTCCACAACCGGAGGACCCTAACCGGGCCCTCGATCCCGGAGTCGAAGAGGATCCGGACATATTTGTGGAGCTGATAGACAGGAAATTCTATCAATTGAGCTGTGATGATGCCATGGTGGCCATAACGGTCAATTATCCTGGACTACTCCCTGCATCGCATGTAACAAAAGACCGGAGTCCCAACTTCCAAAAAGGATCCCCTTTTACACACTTCACCTACCGTACACATATGGTGTTTTACAGGGAAGGCCTTTGGGACGCCGTGCCGAACCCGGAGTGACTCACCCACAAGGTGCACCGAAGCCGGGTAGGCCAAAAAGGAAGGCGGTAAGGACGGAGATGCCGATGCAGAGGTACAACACAAAACCTCGCTCCTTGGTTGTTGTCTTTCTTAAAATATAATGACGTCCATGTTTCCTGGTAGAAAAAATGCTCGCCGGACTATATCCAGAGAGGTTGCCGATCACGCCTCCACCAGTCGGGCTCCAGGGCCGGACATAGAGGCGGGAGCTAACACGGGGCGGACGCCGGATGCTCCTCCTACAGAGGATGCGGACAGACTATCTGCTACAAATTCCAAAGTGGAGAGCGCCATGAATCACAGGCGTCGCCGGGCCGTACTCCGTGATGCTTGTTTCTCCCAAGAGGCATTCGATGCCTTCAACTCAGGAGACGCGTACATCCATGCTGCTCAGAATGGTCTAGCCCGATCCACGGACCAGTATGTGAGGGATATACGGGTAAGAAAATCTGACTATTATATGTATTAGTAGCCCCTGAGACTTGAAAAAGTTGACGCAACTGATTTAAGGATCATTATTTGTGCAGGTTCTTATAGAGAAGAATTCCCTCCTGTCTCAGGAGCTGGAAGAGTGCAAGGCCCAGCTAGGGGCCGCTGTTGCCGCATTGAAGGAGTCCGAGAAGGGCCCCTCTGGTAACACTTGTTTTCATTTCAAAGAATACAAGTACCGGGTAGTATACAGCATGCATGCAAATCTAACAATAGATTTTGCAGATGACCCCGGAGTGAATCAGGAGGCCGTGGCGGTGAATGCGGCATGTGCTGATCGACAGCTAAATGCTAGCGAGCGCTTGCTTACGTGAGTTAGGAAGGAGAAAAACAATCTCCAAGACGCCAATATCCGGCTGGGCGTGGAACTGAAAGATGTCCGAGCCCAGCTTGCGGACTCCGTGAATGGGAATAAGCGGCTTCGGCACGACATTTTTAGTAAGTGCTTGAACGAACTTTTTAAAGGAGTTCAGCGAAGAATCCGGCTAACAGAGTTATGTCTGCAGGTATGCTGACGGGTCGTCCCGCGGAGGAGATGCCTGGGTATTCGGTGATCTTCTACCAGAGCTCTCACAACTGCACGAGCAAGTTCGGCAGGTGATGCAGGGTATTGCCCAAGCCTTGTGGCCATCCGCGTCCCCGCTAGGAGGCATGGGGGAGCTTATAGAGAAGCTCAAGGGAGCACGGCAGCGCTTCTGATTATGGAAGATATCAGCCTGCCGACAAGGTGCAAGGGAAGAATGGGCTATGGTGAAGACACGATATACCAAAGCTGACCCAAACCACATGGCCGAGGTCGGACCTGTGGGGCCCAATGGGAAAGAGATCCCCGTCAGTTTAGTGTATGACCAAGTAGAATTAGCCGCAAAGTATTCCCAACAGGATTGTAGGCTAGACAGCCTATTGGATGGTATAGAAGAAGAATTTAATCAGTCTTAGTGACTGTGTACTTCAAGTGACATATGTAATGTCCTAGCCGGATTGTAAATCATTTGTCATGGCGGACCTTTTTGCTTCAACCTCTAGACCCGATAGTCCGGAGTGTATCCGAATACCCGCTCGGTTATGTAAAAACTAGGGTATGCATGGAAACTAGGCATAGGGGTCATAAGTTCTTGAACAGACAAGTACCCAACTAGCTACGTTATGTTACATGGGTAGTAAGAAACATCTTCCAGGGAGAATAGTTCCGTTAAGGGTTCCTTTCCCTGGGTACGCATGCCCTAATGTGCATGTCCGAACTGCGAAAAGAGACGCAGGCTATAAAAATCTGGGGGCATGTTTCAAATTAAATAAAAGTCATCTTTTATTCACCGACCGAATATTCCCTTAAGAATGCTAGCTTTCGGCTTCACCCAGTCTGAGGTACACATCCGGCTGACCCGGCAGTAACAATCGCAGAGGTGCTCCCCTTATGCCCTAGCCGAATTAACGGGAACGTAGGGCATAAATACAAGAGCCAGGCAACCCAGCTTGGCCAAAACTTAAGTCATATCGATACATATAAAGGCGAAAAAAGGTACATGCGGAAGAATAACACATGTGTGGGGTATAAAGCCCGGAAAAATAGCTAGATTAAGCTTTTATATAAGAAGCCCCCAGGTATAATGAGCGTGGTTAGCGCGTCAAGGTTGTGTAATCAGGACACAAGTTTAGCCTTTAAGGGCCTTGAAGAGAATAAAAAGGGAGAAAGAGAGAAAAGACAGATATTTAAAAAATTGACGGAGGTAAGGAGACGAACATAGAGTCCGGCGCTATGCGTAGAATCTTCGGAGTCTGGCTATGTTCCATGGGTTTGGCTCGAGTCGATTATCCGATACATCCTGCAGACGGTACGCTCCACTGGTCAGAACCTGGTCAATAATGAAGGGACCTTCCCATTTGGTCTTGAGCTTGTTCTTTTCCTTCTCCGGCAGGCGTAGAACTAGTTCGCCAACGTTATAGGTTTTGGCCCGTACTTCTCTGCTTTGATACCTTCGAGCCTGTTGCTGGTAGAATGCGGAACGGGCCTTTGCCACATCACGCTCCTCCTCCAGGGCGTCCAAACTGTCCTGCCAATCGAGCTCGGCCTCTTTTTCTTCATACATGCGCACTTGAGGTGAGTCATGAATTATGTTGCAAGGCAGAACCGCCTCTGTGTCGTACACCATAAAGAACGGTGTGTATCCGGTAGTGCGATTCGGCGTGTTCCGCAGCCCCCATAGTATGGAGTCGAGCTCCTCTACCCAATGCGTGTTTGATTCCTTTAAGGACTGCACTAGTCAGGGTTTAATGCCGCTCATCATAAGACCATTTTCTCGCTCGACTTGACCGTTGGTTTGCGGGTGATAGACAGAAGCATAATCGAGCTTGATGCCCATATTGCTGCACCAAAGTTTCACCTCATCGGCTGTAAAATTCGTGCCGTTGTCAGTGATGATGCTGTGGTGGATGCCATGACGGTGTACAACCCCAGATATGAAGTCTATCACCAGTCCGGATTCAGCCGTTTTGACGGGTTTGGCTTCTATCCATTTGGTGAATTTATCCACCATGACCAGTAAGTATTTTTTTCTTATGGGTTCCCCCTTTAAGGGGTCCGACCATATCAAGCCCCCAGACCGCAAAGGGCCAAGTAATGGGGATTGTTGGGAGAGCGGTAGGCCGCATATGGCTTTGGTTTGCAAAAAGCTGGCAACCGATGCAATGTTGGACCAAATGTTGTGCATCTGCTTAGGCCGTCGGCCAGTAGAAACCTGTACGGAAGGCCTTGCTTACAAGGGCCCGGGCTGCGGCGTGATGGCCGCCGAGTCCAGCATGGATTTCTGCAAAAAGCTTCCACCCTTCCTCTTCGGAGATGCACCTTTGAAGGACTCCGGTAGTGGTTTTCTTGTAAAGCTCTTCCTCGTGGACCTTGTAGGATTTAGATCGCCGCACTATGCAGCATGCCTCATTTTGGTCCTCGGGTGGTTCCTACCTGGTTAGGTAGGCTAGGAATGGTTCTGTCCACGGGGTGATGACGGCCATTATTACATGGGCTGAAGGTGTTATTTCGATGGCAGAGCCTCCGATTGTGTCAGAGTGTTCGGTATCTGGTGTTGTGGCCCGGTCCGGACTATTATTGTCGGTGTCCCCTTCCCATACCATGGATGGCTTACACAGTTTTTCCAGGAAGATGTTAGGTGGGACAGGGTCGCGCTTAGCGCTGATACGAGCGAGGATATCCGTCGCCTGATTGTTTTCCCGAGCCACATGGTGGAATTCAAGCCCCTCGAATCGAGCTGACATTTTGAGGATGGCGTTGCGATATGCCGCCATTTTCGGATCCTTGGCATCGAAGTCTCCATTTATTTGGGATATTGCGAGGTTTGAGTCCCCACGCGCCTCCAGGCATTGAATACCCATGGAAACTGCCATCCGGAGACCATGTAATAGGGCCTCGTATTCGGCTGCGTTATTGGAGTCTGGGTATAGTATTTGGAGTATGTATTGCACTGTATCTCCGGTGGGGGACGTCAGGACGACGCCAGCCCCCAGACCAGCCAGCATTTTAGAGTCGTCGAAGTGCATGATCCAATTAGAGTATGTGTCGTACGCTTTAGGGAGTTCGGCTTCTGTCCATTCGGCGACGAAATCGGCCAGTACTTGCGACTTAATGGCTTGCCGTGGTTTATATGTTATGTCGAATGGGAGGAGCTCGATAGCCCATTTGGCAATCCGGCCCGTGGCATCGCGGTTGTTTATTATGTCATTGAGTGGTACTTCGGAGGCCACCGTAATTGAACACTCTTGAACGTAGTGTCGTAATTTTCAGGATGCCATGAATACCGCGTATGCTATCTTTTGATAATGCGGGTACCGTAATTTGCATTGAGTGAGGACGGTAGATACATAACATACCTGCTTTTGAAGTGGGAATTTATGTCCGTCCGTCTCTCGTTCGACGACAAGCACTGCGCTTACCACTTGGTGAGTGGCCGCTATATATAACAGCATTGGTTCGCCGACATTTGGCGCGGCCAAGATTGGGTTGGTGGCCAGGATGGCTTTTATTTCTTCCAATCCGGCCGTGCCTGCGTCCGTCCACTCGAAGTATTCGGTGTGCCGAAGAAGGCGATAAAGGGGGAGTGCCTTTTCTTCTAATCGGGAGATAAAGCGGCTTAAGGACGCCGCACATCTAGTTAACTTCTGGATTTGCTTGAGGTCAATTGGGATAGCCAACTGTGACAGAGCCCGGATTTTAGCCGGATTTTCTTCAATTCCTCTGCTGGAGACGATAAAGCCCAGGAGCTTTCCGGTGGGTACGCCGAAAACGCATTTTTCCGGATTGAGCTTAATGTCGTATGTTCGGAGATTGTCGAACGTGAGCCTCAAGTCATCTATTAAGGAGTTGACGTGTCTGGTTTTAACGACCACATCGTCGACGTATGCCTCCACTGTTTTGCCGATCTGCTTTTCCAGACATGTCTGAATCATGCGCTGATACATTGCGCCGGCGTTTTTGAGCCCGAAGGGCATTGTGTTAAAACAGAAGGGGTCGTATGGAGTGATAAATGCTGTTGCATCTTCATCAGACTCTGCCATCTTAATTTGGTGGTAACCGGAGTATGCGTCGAGGAAGCACAATGAGTCATGTCCTGCGGTAGCGTCGATAATTTGATCGATGCGAGGGAGGGGAAAGGAATCCTTTGGGCACACCTTATTAAGGTCCTTGAAGTCGACTCATAGGCGACATGATTTGTCCTTCTTTGTCACCATCACCAGGTTTGCTAGCCAGTCTGGATGCTTTATTTCTCTAATGAATCCGGCCTCCAGTAACTTGGCTAGCTCCTCTCCCATGGCTTGTCGCTTAGGTTCGGAGAAACGCCGAAGAGTCTGCTTGACCGGCTTGAATCCATTTAGAATGTTAAGGCTATGCTCGGCCAACCTGCGTGGGATTCCTGGCATGTATGAAGGATGCCAGGCGAATATGTCCCAATTCTCGCGCAGGAACTCCCGTAGTGCGGCGTCTATGGCGGGGTTTAACTGTGCCCCGATGGATGCTGTTTTATGGTGTCTGTTGGATGGACTTGGAATTTGACTATTCCTTCCGCTGGTTTAAAGGAGGTGGACTTGGATCTTTTTTCTAGTATCACGTTGTCCCTATCCACTATGGAGTGCAGTGCAGTTAACTCCTCCGCCACAAGGGCTTCGGATAATGCCTTGAGGGCCAGTGCAGCTGTTTTGTTCTTGGCGCGGAGTTCTATGTCTGGATCACTAGCTAGAGTGATGATTCCATTGGGTCCGGGCATTTTGAGCTTCATGTACCCGTAATGGGGTATGGCTTGAAAAATCATGAATGCCTCCCGCCCTAGAAGGGTGTGGTATCCGCTACTGAACAGGACCACTTGGAATGTGATTTCTTTGGACCTGTAATTCTCCGGAGTGCCGAATACCACACTTAGTGTGATTTTCCCAGCGCAACGTGCCTCCCGACTAGGGATGATTCCTCGGAAGGTCGTGGTGCTTTGCTCAATACGGTTGCTGTCTATTTCCATTTTTTGAAGAGTCTCCTCATAAATGAGGTTTAATCCGCTGCCGCCGTCCATGAGCACTTTAGTGAGACGAAAGCCGTCCACAATTGGACTGAGGACCAAAGCGGCTGGTGCTCGGGCTGTTCGGAATTTAGGTTCATCACTGGCATTGAAAGTAATGGTCGTGTCGCTCCATGGATTTATTGCTGCCACGTGGCAGACTTCGGCAAGGCTGCGGAGTGCTCGCTTACGCCTATTATTTGAGGCGAAGGTCTCGAAGACTGTCAATACTGTATTGTTATCCACGGGAAGGTGCTTTGGGGTGTTTTGGCTAAGGAGATCCTCACCGCTTTTGGCCACCTGCCGGAGTACCCAACATGCTCTAAGGCTATGTGTTGGTATGGTATCCGCTGTACTATGAATTTTGCAGGGCCTGTTAAGCCATCCCTCCAATACGGTTCCACGCCCTGTAGTGGGCTTTTGCTTCTTTGTAATTGAGTCGGGCGACTTATGAGAGTGCACCCTTTTAGTTCGGACTGAGGGTTTTGTCAAAGCCGGATTATCCCAAAATTTTGTTTGGGTTTTCCAGGCGCTTTCCATCGCACAGTACTTCTGTACTATGTCCGCCAAGTTAGCGAAGTGTGCTATGTCACGGTGAATTTTGGCGTTGAGGATTCCCTTGTCCGCGCAATTGTTGCAAAAGAACGAAATTGCGTCTTCCTCGCGACAGTCCTTGACCTTGTTCATTACAAGGAGGAATCTGGCCCAATAGTGATGTACTGTCTCTTGGGGTGCTTGCCTAATGTGGGAAAGATCGTTTGTATCTGGGTGGGTGGGTGGATTTAAGTCCGCACCTTGACCCAATCTGACACCCCGGGGCAGGGGAGTTTCCGATCTTGGAAGTTCGGGCTCCGGAATGTTGCCCCGTAGGTTCGGTATGCAACCTGAATCTAGGTTCAGGGTTAGGGCGATGTCCTCCCGTGAGCGGGTATCCGGCCCGGAGATCTCGGGAATCCGGACATAGTTCGTCCTCAGGATAGAGGGAGAATCGCCGCATTGCTCCTCCACCACCGCTATCTCATGGGTGACCTGCAGAGAGTTAATCTCCGTTTGGTCGGGTTTAAGCCTGATCCGATCGTAGTCCGTAGCGACTCCCAGAGCGGCGATGTGATCCAAGAGCTCGTTTAAAGAGGAGAGCTCCATTGGATCCATCTGCTTGGCGAATTTCAAGCCGATGTGGAGGCTATTTTCGATGACCCGAGAAGTCATCGTCGGCGCAGCGGCCGAGCGGGCGGTCATGACGAAGCCGCCTAGTCGGAGAGTTTGGCCTACAGCCAAGGCTCCCCCAGAGGTGATGTTGTCCTTGACAACGAGACGAGCCATCCCTCCTTATGATGACGACACAGTGGAACTCTCAATGAAAGCACCAATGTTGGTGTCAAAACCGGCGGATCTCGTGTAGGGGGTCCCGAACTGTGCGTCTAAGGCGGATGGTAACAGGGGGGCAGGGGACACGATGTTTACCCAGGTTCGGGCCCTCTTGATGAAGGTAATACCCTACGTCTTGCTTGATTGTTGTTGATGATATGTGTATTACAAGAGTTGATCTACCACGAGAATGTAGAGGCTAAACCCTAGAAGCTAGCCTATAGTATGATTGTATGTTGTCCTACGGACTAAACCCTCCAGTTTACATAGACACTGGAGGGGGCTAGGGTTACACAAGGTCGGTTACAAGGGAGGAGATCTACGTATCCGTATTGCCTAGCTTTCCTTCCACGCCAAGGAGAGTCCCCTCCGGACACAGGACGAAGTCTTCAATCTTGCATCTTCATAGTCCAACAGTCCGGCTAAAGGATATAGTCCGGCTGTCCGGATACCCCCTAATCCAGGACTCCCTCAGTACACATCAATAACATGTATATCACATATACCTTTGGCGTTGCTGGCCTTCTTATCCGCTAAGTACTTGGGGCAGTTCCGTTTCCAGTGACCATTTCCCTTGCAATAAAAGCACTGAGTCTCAGGCATTCTTTGGCTTCTTCCCGGCAACTGACTTACCGGGCGCGGCAACTCCCTTGCCATCCTTCTTGAAGTTTTTCTTACCCTTTCCTTTATTGAAACTAGTGGTCTTATTCACCATCAACACTTGATGTTCCTTTTTGATCCTCACCTCCGCTGATTTCAGCATTGAATATAACTCAGGAATGGTCTTTTCCATCCCTTGCATATTGTTGTTCATCACAAAGCTCTTGTAGCTAGGTGGAAGCGACCGGAGGATCCTGTCAATGACCGAGTCATCTGGAAGATTAACTCCCAGCTGTGACAGTTGTGCAACCCAAACATTTTGAGTATATGTTCGCTGACAGAACTGTTTTCTTCCATCTTACAACTGTAGAACTTGTTGGAGACTTCATATCTCTCGACCCGGGCATGATCTTGGAAAACCATTTTCAGCTCTTGGAACATCTCATATGCTCCGTGTTGCTCAAAACGCTTTTGGAGCCTCAGTTCTAAGCTATAAAGCATGCCGCACTGAACCAGGGAGTAATCATCACTACGCGACTGCCAGGCGTTCATAATGTCTTGAGTTGCTAGGAAAATAGGTGCGTCACGTAGCGGTGCTTCAAGGACATATGCTTTCTTGGCAGCTATGAGGACAATCCTCAAGTTACGGACCCAGTCCGTATAGTTGCTACCATCGTCTTTCAGCTTGGTTTTCTCTAGGAACACGTTGAAGTTGAGGGCCACATTAGAGTGGGCCATTTGATCTACAGACATATTGTAAAGATATATTAGACTAAGTTCATGATAATTAAGTTCATCTAATCAAATTATTTAATGTACTCCCACTCAGATAGACATCCCTCTAGTCTAAGTGATACATGATCCGAATCTACTAGGCTGTGTCCGATCATCACGTGAGATGGACTAGTCATCAACGGTGAACATCTCCATGTTGATCGTATCTACTATACGACTCATGTTCAACCTTTCGGTCTCTCGTGTTCCGAGGCCATGTCTGTACATGCTAGGCTCACCAAGTCAACCTAAGTGTTTCGCATATGTAAATCTGGCTTACACCCGTTCTATGCAAACGTTAGAATCTATCACACCCGATCATCACGTGGTGCTTCGAAACAACAAACCTTCGCAACGGTGCACAGTTAGGGGGAACACATCTCTTGAAATTTTTAGTGAGGGATCATCTTATTTATTGCTATTGTTGTTATAAGCAAATAAGATGTAAACATGACAAACATCACATGCAAATCATAAAGTGACATGATATGGCCAATATCAACTTGTGCCTTTGATCTCCATCTTCGAGGTGCGACATGATCACCTTCGTCACCGGCATGACACCGTGATCTCCATCATCATGATCTCCATCATCGTGTCTTCATGAAGTTGTCTCGCCAACTATTACTTCTACTACTATGGCTAATGGTTAGCAATGAAGTAAAGTAATTACATGGCGTTTACATTGACTCACGGGTCATACAATAAATTAAGAGAACTCCTATGGCTCCTGCCGGTTGTCATACTCATCGACATGCAAGTCGTGATTCCTATTACAAGAACATGATCAATCTCATACATCACATATATCATTCATAACATCCTTTTGGCCATATCACAACACATAGCATACCCTGCAAAACAAGTTAGACGTCCTCTAATTGTTGTTGCATGTTTTACATGGCTACTATGGGTTTTCTAGCAAGAACATTTCTTACCTATGCAAAAGCTACAACGGTGATATGCCAATTGCTATTTACCCTTCATAAGGACCCTTTTCATCGAATCTGATCCAACTAAAGTGGGAGAGACAGACACCCGCTAGCCACCTTATGCATCAAGTGCATGTCAGTCGGTGGAACTAGTCTCACGTAAGCGTACGTGTAAGGTCGGTCCGGGGCGCTTCATCCCATAATGCCACCGAATCAAGATAAGACTAGTAACGGTAAGCAAATTGAACAAATCATCGCCCACAACTACTTGTGTTCTACTCGTGCATAGAATCTACGCATAGACCTAGCTCATGATGCCACTGTTGGGGAACATACTAATAATTCAAAAAAAAATCCTACGTGTCACCAAGATCAATCTAGGAGATGCTAGCAACGAGAGAGAAGGAGTGCATCTTCATACCCTTGAAGATCGCTAAGCGGAAACGTTACAAGAACGCGGTCGATGGAGTCGTACTCGCGGTGATTCAAATCGCGAAAGATCCGATCCAAGCGCCGAACGGACGACGCCTCCGCGTTCAACGAACGTACAACCCGGGGACGTCTCCTCCTTCTTGATCTAGCAAGGGGAGAGGAGAAGTTGAGGGAGAACTCCGGCAGCACGACGGCGTGGTGGCGGTGGAGCTCGTGGTTCTCCAGCAGAGCTTTGCTAAGCACTACGGAGGAGGAGGAGGTGTTGGAGGAGGGAGAGGCTGCGCCAGGGAAGGGTGCGGCAGGCCTCCCACCCCCCTCAATTTATAGGGTGAAGGGGAGAGGGGGCCGCCCCCCTAGATGCATCTAGAAGGGGGGCGGTCAGGAGGGGAAACTTGCCCCACAAGCAAGGTGGGAGGCGCCTCCCTCCCCTAGGGTTTCCAACCCCAGGCGCCTTGGGCCCTTGGGGGGCTGGTTTCCTACCATATTAAGCCCATTAAGTCCTCCGGGGCAGGTGGCCCCATCCGGTGGACCCCCGGACACCTTTCGGTGGTCCCGGTAAAATATCAATAACCCCCGAAACCATTCGGGCGACTGAAATTGGACTTCCCATATATAAATCTTCACCTCCGGACCATTCCAGAACTCCTCGTGACGACCGGGATCTCATCCGGGACTCCGAACAACCTTCAGTAACCACAAACAATTTCCCATAACAACTCTAGCGTCACCGAACCTTAAGTGTGTAGACCCTACGAATTCGGGAACCATGCAGACATGATCGAGACATCTCTCCGGCCAATAACCAATAGCAGGATCTGGATACCCATGTTGGCTCCCACATGTTCCATGATGATCTCATCAGATGAACCACGGTGTCGGGGATTAAATCAATCCCGTATGCAATTCCCTTTGTCCATCGGTATGTTACTTGCCCGAGATTCGATCGTCGGTATCCCCATACCTCGTTCAATCTCGTTACCGGCAAGTCTCTTTACTCGTTCCGTAACACATGATCCCGTGGCTAAATCCTTAGTCACATTGAGCTCGTTATGATGATGCATTACCGAGTGGGCCCAGAGATACCTCTCCATCATACGGAATGACAAATCCCAGTCTCGATGCGTGCCAACCCAATAGACACTTTTGGAGATACCTGTAGTGCACCTTTATAGTCACCCAGTTACGCTGTGACGTTTGATACACCCAAAGCACTCCTACGGTATCCGGAGTTGCACAATCTCATGGTCCAAGGAAACGATACTTGACATCAGAAAAGCTCTAACAAACGAATTACACGATCTTGTGCTACGCTTAGGATTGGGTCGTGTCCATCACATCATTCTCCTAATGATGTGATCCCGTTATCAACGACATCCAATGTCCATGGTTAGGAAACCACAACCATCTATTGATCGATGAGCTAGTCAACTAGAGGCTCACTAGGGACATGTTGTGATCTATGTATTTACACATGTATTACGGTTTCCGGTTAATACAATTATAGCATGAACAATAGACAATTATCATGAACAAGGAAATATAATAATAACCATTTTATTATTGCCCCTAGGGCATATTTCCAACAAGAGGATGTCACGACTTCAGCCTCCACCCAACCTGGAAGGCGCAGTGACGAACATGAAAGGATGAATGGAAAATTGGGGTGCACAACAGAATATTGCGCAACCTCTGGCAAACTCCCTCGGCTCCCCAACAGCAACACGCCCCTTGTGAGAGCTCCCACTACAACGTGAAAAGTTGTTGCATGATGGAGGAAGCCGTCGGTTGCACATGAGGCTACATTCATGAGACAACGACACAATAATGGATGAGAAACTGGAGGTGCGAGAGGCGGTGTAGCATGCATGGAGAGGAGTGAGCGCGAGCATTTTTGTCCCTCACCTATAAATGTTGCCACTGTGGCCCCTCAAAAGAACAAGAGGCCGATGATAAGGGCCTCTCACCGATCATGAGAAGACGGAGACGAGGTGGGAGTTGGGGCAAAGGTTCGGAGTCAGAGGAGAGAAACGATG